>NW_009734613.1:114445-116546 GCF_000703405.1 Apaloderma vittatum | reverse complement strand
GGAAGCACTTTCTAACTAATGCAGAATAAAGGAAAATACAAACTTCTACCAAGTTCCTCTGAAGGAAATTCCCCACGCAGTCCAAACCTTAACAGTCTGACAATGACAACTTCTCCTATAAATCAAATTCCATTCCTTTCAACATCTCCCTTTTTCCTCTCACCAACAATTGGCTTTTTTTGTTTGTTGGGGTTTTGGGTTGTGCTTTGGTTTGGATTTTGGGGGGAAGGAGTGTCCAAACAACTGAGGGAGTCCTCAGTTGTAATATTTCACCGATTTAAGCAGGCTCAGCTTTTCAATACGTCAGGTAAAAAAAGTATCCAACTAAGCCCCTTGGTACCACCGTAGTGTAAGAATAAATGTCTGTCTTCTCAGTTAATGACTCTGGAATTTCTCACAACTTGATATTCCACTTGATTGAGATCATTACAGACATGGAAGAAGTTATTCTGGTAACGACTGGGAGAATAACATCTCTTGTGTTTTCCTGACAACTAACAGCATAAAAGCTTTTAACTAAACTTGCTTACTTTTGGTCATGCTTCAAGGCTTCCTGTTTAAAGTGTCTATTTGAAGAAAATTTCTCCTTAAGGCCATTTTCCAGAGAACTTAGATCTTATCCTGCCAAGTTCAGATGAATTTTTAACAATTTCCCACAATGAACCACAGCGGCTTTGGCACGAATTAGCTTTGGATTTGTAAACAGCATAACCATGACAAGGAGGGAATTAAAATTTTATAAAAGCAAAAGTATATCTAAATCTGTACTTAATGGGACTGCCTGAAACATGGAGAGGTGATCAAGGACATGAAACTGTTATATAAAACAGCAAACAAAAAAGGAGACTAAACAGGACTCAAACGCCTCAAGAAAGAAGGATGATTCAATTAAACTGAAAATCATCAAAACTAAAAGACTTTACTAACTGCAGGGTTAGCCCGTTGAACTGAACTACGACAGACACAGAAGTCAAAAGATTAGGAGGAAGATGAAAAAACCAGATCTTTTTATAGCTAGTTACAGTGACAGCTACATGAGCTCATATAAAATATTAAGGATGATAAACCCTCCTGTTTCAGGTTCTAAGTCAACAAAACACAGTTTTAGGATGAAATGGCTCCTGTATTTCTGATAAGCAGCACACAAGCCTGTGTGATCAGGTCTACTTAGAACCCACCCCTGGCCACAGAAAAGATTTCCGTTACAGTTCATAACCTCTTCTGCACAAATCCTCAAGCGTGACCACCCAGGCCTACTGTTCACATAATAAAAATTTCTCAAGATTTGTATGAAAAGCCTGAATCAACTGTTCGTAACTAGGATTTTAAATCACTCGAAGCTGCTGCTAAAAACAAGTCATAATTGGAAGGGCCTGTCTCCAGTTTGAGGGAGAGATTGCTCTTCATTATGTCTCTCATTATGTCTTTCATCCTCCTGAGTAAGTCTCTGCACAGTTTGGTTCTCCTTGGACCTCTTTCATCTACCACACTCCGTTTAATGACAATCCATCATTTAAAAAAGGACCCCAGAAACGACTTTCACAAACGATAGTTGCTTAGATCATGCAGACTACATACTAGATGAAAGAAATCTCAGGAGGACCAAAGAGAACTGAACTTAATCAGAGGGATGAAAGACAAAATGAAAATCTATCTACCCTTACATTTAAAAAGGAGTTTCCTTTAGATAAAATCATCTCGACTCTCTCTCTGTACCTGTTAAATATGGTGTGAGTACTGTCAGATCAGTTGGGACTTTCATGATTGAGATGCTCTAGCAATTCCTGTAAATTGTACACATTTGGATGGTGCTGTCTTTTGAGGTGATCGGGCCATTTCCTATTGATCTAAAACCTTCTTTCCCTCCTTCTTCCTAATCAAGGCAGAAATATATAGCCTGGCAAGCTTTGATGTTCCTCTGCTTTACTTCTCATTATTTTGATCCTTTAACAATCCCTCTATTGGTACATGCTTGTAGTATACATTTTCAGTGTTCTTGCCTTCTGGCTTCAAAAGACGTTTCTACTTGATCAAGGCTGTTTTTTTTCTCCAGAAAACAAATGCCGTGTGTGGTACTAAGATGCCGATATTTTCTTTTGTT
>NW_009734613.1:93861-114414 GCF_000703405.1 Apaloderma vittatum | reverse complement strand
GAAAGAGTATACGGTTAAGCTAGAAAGCCTGCTTATTTCCTTCTACAGAGTGGAATATACTGTCCTGTTTTTGAAGGAAATCAAATATATGTAATTTATCTGCTGCAGTCTTCATCATCTTTATTTTACAGAAAGTCTACAGATTACTGAGTTGCCTTTGGATAAAATGTTGCACAGTAGATTGCTGTCAGGACAAATTCTCTAAGAGTCTCCTCAATTTTTATGTTGCTGGCATAAGGCTACAGTGACAGAAATGAGTTGGAGCCTTTCTTGCTATTAGTTAGCGTCTATAAAGTAATGTCATGTCAATTCTTCTCCTGCCTATGAAATACTCCTACAGCAGCGACACCTAAGGTGCAAGCCAGGCCAGACCCAGCCCAAAATATATTAGCACTGTTTTAAGCATCTTGTGATGCGTGATGACATCTCCCATGAAAAAAGGAGGGTAGACCACCATCACTCTTTTTTGTGAACAACCTGTCACTGGAAAATCAGTATCAATCTTTCTTCCCCTTGTCCTATCAACTAGCACCCAAGGAAAGAAAAATCGGTCTACAGGAACACATTACCTGGAGATCAGCGGGAGGTAATACAACATGAGGATGAATTTCCATTCCCCAAACCAGTATCCAGTGGCAGACTTCAGTACAGTCATGCACGTATTTAAATAGACAGTTCTGCCACGTCACTAGGATTTAAGAAATTGGCCCAGGATGATTTCTGTACAAGCACGTGATTTTGTTTCTCAAATTAAAATGCAGGAATCTCAAAGGCAGCTATCACATCTCAGATAGTCTCATCTGTCCCTTCTCCTCTCCTCTCATTCTTGGTCAGTTTTAAGGTCGGAAAATCTGAAATAAATCCCACTGAACACCTGTCTAGGAGAGCTTAATCTTCCACTGGTGCAGGAAAGGCTAAGAATGCATACATGACATCACTACTGCATTTCTGTCTTTTTTTTCTCCTCAATTTTTCCTTGTTCTCCCCTTTGTGAAATGCTGTTACACATTTTTGCCTAAAGATAATCTACTATCAAATCCACAATTAAACTCAGGCTTTGGGAAATAATTGAAAGACCAAAGTGTATAGGTAAACTGATAGAAATTAGATACAAACAATCCACCGTCACGTAATAAAACATTGATACTGCAGTGATAAATCTCTCCAAACTCCATGCACAAGTATATATATAGTTCGCCAAGAATTAAGGTAAGTTTTAAATGTAAAAGCAAGGATACATTTTCATTAAGTTCAAGAGATTTTAATTTGTTCACTCATGTTCTCTAGAGCTTAGACTCCTAAATACCTAACTTTCTTTCTAGTAATGAAACTAGGGTATTTTGACAAAAGGTTCCCACTCTATTCTGAAACTATTAGAACAGCAGGAAGTGGAATTACTCAAGAGACAGTTTTGATGTTTTTATTCGACATAGATTGTTCATCACTATTTACTGTGGCAGAAAGTGTTACAAAATAAAAGGGAGGATTACCTGTTAAAAATATTCTCTGTCAGGAACCAGAAAAATAAACTTCAGGAACTCAGAGGTCAGAGGGGAAATGTAAGAAATGCATGATTTTATGACGGGTGTTCTTTTACAAAAGTACAATGCTATTCATGTGTAGTCCATAATTCTTAATTCCAGACTAAACTCTACAGTGCCACTGCCCATCTTTCTACACAGTTTGAGGGTTTCACTTTTTTTTAAATGAAAATTTAAATTTTCTGATTTCAGAGCATGCTTGTATTCATCTAATATGTGTTTTTGGCCTGCCCTTCAAAGCACTCACAATTTGCAATTACTCAGATGTGTGACAGATGTACGCTCTATTTCATTATACACACTGTTAGTGAAAATACTGAAGACAATCAAGAGTGTGTGTGCCCCGGGGGAAACCATGGGAAATGGCCTTCCTGGTTGACAGCAAATAACTGATAACAGAGCTTCAAACACGTTTTTCAACAAGTTGCACAACCACCTCACCCTGCATTTCTCTAGGCCATACTTTCTTTCTGCACAGAGGACTGGACTCAACGTCCTTCTCAAGTCAAAAGAAGATTATCTGTGCTGCTTTCCGCTTCCCTTATTGCCTAACCTCCAGCCCACTGTCTTGTCAAGGGAAGAAATCAGATTATCAAGAGCAAACAATGGTAAATCAATTCTGTGATTATTTTCAGTGACAAGAAAATAACAATACAGATAACATGCACTTCATGAATTTGCAATATGATGTGGAGCGGTGCATCAGAGAAGTGATGACGAAGCCCTGGGCAGACTGGCTGATCACAGGCTGAAGCTCTCCAGCCTGGAAAGGCAATGTCCAGAACCTTAGTCTTCATCCCAGACAGTTTTTGCTTCACAAACTTTACCTTAAAGTGCATCATATACAAAACTCCGCTTCTGCCCTTACCCTGGTAATTGTTTTTCCCCTCAACTGTTTGCTAGCAATGCCACCAGCTGCCATGCAGGTCTCTTGCAGACCATGATGCTGGCTGGGACCACGCTGCGCTCCCATCTGTGACCCTGCATCCACCCACAACCCTCCAATCGTGTCATCAGAAAACACATCGACAAACCCAGTGACCCCCCGCATCACTCAGAATAAGGCTCAAGGTGCTGTTGTCCTACCAGGCACAGTTAATACAGGCGGGAGCTACTGATGACAGATAAGTCACTTTCAACTGGACAGATTTATACACAGGACTGCGTCGCAAAACACTGCTTGTAAAACATCACCATCTAACTCAACCAGTCCGTGACTTCCCCACGTTTACTAGCATAAATGTATCCATTGTAAACTCCAGGTTATCACATTGCCTCTAGCCTGTAAATCATAAGGGGATTCTAATATGTACCTCCTGAAAACAGCAATTCTGTGCAAAAGCATTCTGCAACTCAAATTACAATGAATGCATCTGTTAATTTAGCCAATCTGCAGTTTCATTAACTACCTACAAAACAGGGAATATGGACTGTTGGGTGACTATGTTATAAGCAAAAAAAATGGTAACGCTGATGCTTTTTTGATGGCACATCTCATTATAAATAGGTTAACATGAAATAATTCAGAAGAAGCAACAGAAATGTATATGGCCATTACTGTGTTACAGATTGATAATACACAAGGTAATACAGCTAAAGGATGCCTGCTTTAAATACTTTTGTAGATGCAATGTAAACTGGCAATACCAAAATTCACCCTTTTCATCTTGCTTAGGCATGGAACACTTATTAAATTAGTCACTAACCTATTACAAATTATGTTTGTAATCACAGTTCTGCCTATATTTTATATAAGATTTTACTGGAACTATCACTGCATTTAGACACACTCAGGAAGCTTAGATACCAGATTGTTATCATTATGAGAACAAAAATTGTAAGTTTTTTATCTGCATCTCAGTCTAAAACCAGTCTTGTCTGCAATAACTCTATAGCTCCAGAGAAAGAGTCAGAAACTTGCAACAAAGGAGACAGGAATTTTAAATCGCTTCAGTCCAGCACTGCCTGCATTCTACTTTTTCACTGTCAATTCATACATCAACTTTTCAACTGAAATAGATTATATTTAACACCAACCACCTTAGCAAAGTCCACATGGTGTGAATTTACAACCCGGTTAAAGAAGGAAAGAAATAGATCATACGTGGTCTGACCGTAGAGCAAATTGAAAGAAATATTCTATTGAGATGCCCAATGAGGCCGTCCACCCCGTGACCCCAGGTGAGTCAGGCAGAGGGCACTTCTCCAAAGCAGAGGAGTACTTCCCCATTACTGCATTAATGGGTTTGTTGCTGTTTTCCTGTACATAAAACTACAAATTATTCTCCAAGATTATTCACTGCTCTGTGTCACAGCATTTCTGTATTGTGATGGGGAGCTACAGGGCTGCGATGGACTCACTGTCTCATTAATGGGGGGGAGATAGGGTCAAATCCCCCAAATGAATCATAGTTAAGAAGTAGCAGAGGCAGGAGAAATAAGGCAAGACACATTACACTGTTGCATCTTCTCCTTCCTTTTGGAAAGTAACTACTTTTTTTAAACCATGTTGGCTGTGTATTTCCAGGACCAGTTTTTAAACCAGAGTCTCATTACATCCGTCTGGTCTTTTATACATGTCTATTTACTTTATCAATCACTTCTGAAGCAGCCTTCAAAGACACCCGCTTAAAACAGGCTTTCCATACACTAATTAAACCTTAACAATCCCTTGTAATGAGCAACACATTTTTCCCCCCAAAATGTAAATGTCTAAGGTGGCTGCTCATGTCAGCACTGAAGGGAGAGGTCATTGCTGAAGGATCCTCCATCACAAACATCAGAGAACAGTAAAGTCACTGAAGAGCATCCGAAGCAGAAGCAATTTTCTCACTGTCTTGACACCTTCTAGTAAATTAGTCACTTGTCGAGGAAAATGACAGCTATATAGCAACAGAAAAGCTTGTAAAGCTCTTCATTTACTGTTAGAAATGTTGTCAAGCAACAGTAACATCCGCATCTTGTTTTACTCTTGAGTTCCCTATCTCAGGGGCTTTTTGCAAATCATGTCTTAATAAAGTTTAAATAACAGCTATGTTTCTTAGTTCTAAACCCTACTTCTCTCATATCTGCATGATTGTTTTCTCATATACAAAATTAAATGCTATTGTAATTAGTGTAATATCATTCTAAGATAAAGTTGTGAAAACTGCATCTTCAGAGAGCTGTCATCTCTCTGTCTATTCAGTTTATTATTCAAAGAAAAATTCTGATATCTTCTGCATGTTACACAGGAAGTTTATGTGCAATTCAGTTTAAACTCTCATGGAACAAAACCTGTAAACATCTATCTCAGAATCTAGCCTAGAGAAAGAATGGAGCGTGAAAGTCATTTCAGACTTAATTTTCCCTCAGCACAGTCATTGTTCTAAATAGGTACACATAAACAGACACTTTCTTTCTTTAGAAATAATTTATAGGAATTTAATGTCCTTATATAATTGGCTAGATACGACAGTCACTGAAAACCGAAATCCTCTTATTTACATGACAGTTAGTATATAGACAGTAAAAGAAAAAAAAAGCTAAGAAACGACGCTGTAAGGAACAACAAGATTGATTATCTTCAGTGGTAAAAGGGTAATTGCTGTTACACGGAAAAAGAAAACGGGCAAACTCATACAAATACTCTTTGGAGAAAAAAAAATCACTTAGTGGCTAAAGATGCTGACACATTATGGAAGCCAATTACTGTGTGGAGTGGTGGTGATACCTCAAATGCAAACTCATTTGCAGGATGCCTAAATATTGCAGGAAAACATCTATCTGTAACATCTGGTGTTCTTCCACCGATGGCATAGATTCCCCTTAAAAAATCCACAGGCTCACAGAATCATACAATGTAATTTAGAACAGATGGGACTGCTGAAGATCCAACGACTGCTCTAAGAGGGACTGACCTCAGATTTAGAAAAGGCTGCTCAAGACCTCATTCAGCTGAGTTTTCAGTGTTTTCAAGGAATCTACAGTCTCTCCACAGGCAGTCTGGGAATGTCCCTCAGTACAGCCTAGGACCGTTATCTTCCATTACTTCTCTGTGCACCTCTGGGAAGAGTGTGGCTCCATCTCTCCGTCAACCCCATTCCCATCAGACACTTCTCCAGGCTGAACAAGCCCAAGTCCCCAGTTTCACCTTGCACGACATTTCAAAAATATCTCCAAAGACCCTTTTCATGGTGAAGAATGAGAGTATCATAATTCCTCCAGTGTCTACAAGCTGAAGTGACCCTGCATGGCACACAAGCAAATACCACCCTCGGCTAAATGGCTGCTTCCCTGACAATATGGTGACACAGCACCTCTTCAGACATGCTAGCTGCTCTTAAAATGTTCAAGCAGCAGCAAGGCAAGGTACTAACAGCAGCTTTATGAAAGTTTCCCTTACTAAGCACACCTATAGAAAAGACACAGCATCACCAAAAATCCAGTAGCTTGTTTCTCAAAAGCAATGCAGTCAGAGTTAGCAGCTTGGTTGCGGCTACTTCTTCCATAGAGATCACTCGTCTTGCTCAGAGGAAATATCTTGAAAATTTCTTCCATGGGTTTCATCTGCAAACTCATTTTCCTGAAACCCTACACATCCTCAGTAATATCTAGCATATTGGTTCTATCACTACTTGTAATTATGAAAACCAAAGCTGTTACAAAAAAAATCCCAGTTAATTACAAAATAAATGTGGCATTGAAATTTCTTTGCTTAGAAGATTATGACATTCTTCTTCTTCCATGATTACACCAGAACAGCACACAGCCTAGAGAACTGTTGGAGGACTCTCCACACAGTAAAAATAAGCGTGATGCTCCTCTACCATACTTCAAATTCTGTCAGAGTAAGATTAATACAACGTTCCTGCACCTTTCAAAGCATAAAGATTACCATCCCTTCAAACCAAGATTGAGGAATACATTTTAGGACACCTCAATTTACAGACGTCTTTTTGAAAACCTCATGGAAAGGTCTGTGGTCAAAACCTAGTTAAATATATTTACTCTTTTGAGTTTTAGTTTAAAACACATTTCTTCTTTCAGATACAGCCCACATACTGTCAGGGCTTTTCTTTCTTTTCCTTTGTTTCCAGATTATATAAGCAACTCACTTCATCTTTAAAGAATAGTTTCTACCTTTGTGAAGGAGTAAATTATTATGTCAAGTTTCTTCAGTTAGCATACCTGTATAGTTACTTCTTTTCAATAAAAATAACCTTTTCTTAAAGGTTTCATTAGATTTCCTAGGAGACTGGTAACAGCCAAGCCCCCATATACAGGAACCACTACAGACTCTGATCACATACTCTGAACTGTGAAACTCTTCTCAACGCTTCTGTTGAGACAATGGAATTACTGTATTTTCCAAGCACTTATTCACGTCAAGGGCAGGAGCCCAAAGCCTTGACCCACAGTGAATTTCTCCAGTAGTCTTAATGAAAATCAGGCCTCAGGCAAATTACTAGTAAAATTTAAAATCATGAGGAAATTACTCTTTCCACTTTTAGCACGGAGAATGGATTACTTCATAAAGGCCTAGAGATAGACAGATAGTTCTTTTGAAGCCCACGTGCTTCATCTTTAGGCAGAAGAGCAGGCTACCGTAAAGATACTTGAACACCAAGCAAAAATCCCCTCCTGTACTCCAAGCATACTGCCATGTTACTGGTACTTCAATATCCACCACAGCAGCAAAACTGTACAATGGATCCACTTTCCAAAACACTTCCAGTGCTTCACTCAGTTTCCAAATTAGCTACTGCAAAAGAGTAAAGACCCTACTTAAATGCCACACTCCAACACCTTCAATATCCAGAGGCTGCGTGGAGAAAGCTTACCCCTTGACTGCAAACCGTGTCCACACGCCTCATGATGCCCTGGCAGACCCTTTCTCACTGAATCTGGCACCAGCACGCAGTGACTCCAGTGGTGGGTCTTCCACCTGTGAGGGGAAAAGGTTAACAATTGAGCGGTCAAAATTGGAAAACAGTTAACACGTCAAAAACCTTCAGACAAAAACCTCTGTTACAAATGATGGTATACTGTGGAGACTTAAAGGGTCAAAAAGTTGTTGAAATAAGCATTGTGAACTGAAATTGAGACACAAGGTTCACCTTCTGGAAAGCCACATCATCCTTCAAGGGGGCCTCCCTTTCTCATTTTTGAAGGGCATGGCTCAAAGTTACATAAAATAGACAAGAAACCTTCAGCCGGCTATGAAATCAGACTCCACTCCTGCAAGCCTGTTCTCACAAAACTGACGCTGCTCCCAAACTGCTTCCTATGCCAGTGAAGAACATGAGAAGGCAGCTCTCCCCAGCACCACAGAACGGAGCCAGGCAGAGCTGAGCGCGTGACTCCAACTTTGGTACCACCCTGTGCTCCCCACTCTGCTTCGAGACCACGTCCTATAGGATGAGCGGGCTGGAGATTTATATGCAAAGATATAATGTGTTTCTGTTTACTAATATTGTCTAACAGATGGGTCACAGAATTCTAATGAAGAGGGGTGAGTAATTGCCCTATTGTACTACTTGTCTAATCAGAATTTGTTTAAGTGCATATTATTCACTGGAGTGAGAGCATCATGGGAAAAGACAAGAGTTTCTGCAATAAGCACACAACCACTAAGGCAGCTGAGTGTTTGTGGTTCCAAAATATCCAACATTGATTTTTAGATACGTTGAGGGGAGAGTTCCCAGGAATAGCTTCCTTAAATGCATCACAAATCATGAGGTTATCATTTCTAGGAGCCGTGTCTATTGGTGTTTGTTTTGATGATGTCAGATCTACTGAAATCTCCAATTCAAACTTTACTTTTACATGCTTTACAAGGTACTTTATTTGTTTATAACTCTGCATTTTCCAGTATTATGTCATTTTCTGGTGAAAATTGTTCAGGCAAATCGCACAAGAGTAATTTCTGGAGTAGTGGACACCCACTAGCAAGAGACTGATTCCAAGTTAGAACTTTTTACCTATACACTGGACAGATGGGAATATCTTCACACTCTCTTTCCTCATACAAGGTGTCCGGGCATGCCTGTCCCCCATTGGCAGCATCTTGAACAATAATCCTATACCGGGACTGCTTAATTGCAGTGGCATTGCCTGTAAAATAAAGAAAAAAATGCCTTCCAGACACAGTTGGCACCTCGAGTTTGTGATCCAGCTCTCTTGGTTAAAAACATGCTTCATGTTTTGCTTATATTTTGAAACTATGAGAACTCACACAAGCCAAAGAAGGGAAGGAATGCTATTTTGGGTCAAAAGCTACCACTACTTGCTTTTAAGCTACCAGTAGTTCAGCAGAAAAGCACCTGGAAGGTCAATAAATGAACAGGTTACAAAATGCATCAAAAATATGACTATTTAAAAGAACATCAAATCAGACAAGAAAATAAGTATGAGCCAACACTTAAACACCAAACAGAATTAAAAAAAGAATAAAAGCTAAAAAAAACCAAGCCGTCATAATGGAAGGTTTCATCTCTGAAAACACATTCTGGTGGTCTCAGACTGCTAGTAGTAACCATCTTTATAGGTGTAGAAATTATAGACCATAACTTCCTGAGAAGAAAACCGTTGTGACCAACACAGGCTAACCCTCTGCTTAACTTGAGTCAATGCAAGAGCAATCCATCTAGAAACACGGTTCAGAAAATCTACACTACTGAATGTAGAATGAAAAGCAAGGATTAGATTTCTCTGTATATCTCTGTAGCTAAAACAAACACAATCCTTGGCTGCCTAAGTGGTAAGTACCAACTGAGAGATGGTTTAACTGCTGCGTATGGCATTAGCATTTCTTCAGGTACTATGTTGACGCTTCAAAATCAGATGCAGAAAGATGAAAAGGGATCTCAGTAGAACCCCATAAAGGATTCCAGACCAGACAACCATTTTTTAATAGTGGACCTCATCAAATTTGTCCAAGAGAGGAAAGCAGTGCATAAATCAGCCCACTTACAGGTATTACTTTTCCAGCTCAAGGCCAAAGCTCTAGTAGCAAGATTACAGTACATTAGAATAAAAGGAAAATTTAGGAAAAGTCACACCATGAGCACAAAGAACAAGTACAGGTCCAGTAAAAATAGCTGGCTTCAAAAAAAACTCCATAAGTTACATAAGCCTTCACTCACACGCGTGGAATCATTGTGAGAACACAGCAAAGGACTTTGGATGTGGCAGGAGGTCGCTCACCCCAGTTGCCACCCTGAAGCAGGATAAGTGCTCCCAGGGCAATCCCCCTCCTGCTTCTGTAACAGCCACCACGGCAGGCAGCTCAGCAGCTTCTGACAGTCTGCCTTCAGATTCCCAATTCAGCACTTGCAGAGCCTCACAAAGAGCATTTACTTTCATTCGTTTTGCAGTCCACTATATCTACAGAGGTGCCCAAGCCAATACTGAAGTCTTTACTTCCCATTCTGCCTTTGTGCCACTAATTTTTCCTTCACAAGAAACATTGAGAAATTTCTGAATTATTTCAGTATCATTTAATACATTGTCTATTGTGTCTGCTACCTCTCTGAGCTCTGCACCATCCACTAATGTCATTATTCCAGCACGCAAGCTGTTCAGACAAGTATCACATAGAATTGGGGCAAGAAGTTTTCTCTAGGACTTCCCTTGGCTCACACTCCAGTTTGACCATGAACAGAGGACATCTATCAAACAACTGATCAGAAGCAGTTTTGCAGAGAAGGACACAGCAGTGGTTAGCTCAGTCAGTTGGAGCGTGGTGCTGGTAACACCAAGGTCATGGGTTCGATTCCCGTTAGGTCCCCATGTGTTGCCTGATCTAGTTGAGAGGCGTCCCTGCCCACGACAGGGAGGTTGGATTAAATGATCTCTAAGGTCCCTTCCAGCCTAGGCCATTCTATGATTCTATGTTGATCATGAGGCAGAGAAGTGCCGTTGCAGCAAAGAACGGTCACTGCATCCTGGGCTGCATTAGGAAGAGCATCACCAGCAGGCTGAGGGAACTGATCCTTGCCCTCTACTCAGAACTGGTGTGACAACTGTGTGCCATGTCCCGTTCTGGGCTCCACAGGAGAAGGAGGACGTGGACACACTGGAGTGAGTCAAGTGAACAGCCACAAAGACTATTTAGGCACTGGAGCATCTGACAAACAAGAAGAGACCAGGAAAGCTGGGACTCTTCAGCCTGGAGAGGAGAAAGCTCAGGGGATCATATCACTGTGTATCAATACTTGATGGCAGGCAGTAAAGGAGACAGACTTTTTTTTGCAGTGATATCTATTGTGAGATTTTTTAAACAGCTGAGTAACCATTTAACAGTGATTTAATTCAAGTCAATGCTCCCCTGCTTCCTGATAAAAGTTTAATGGATCAAAAATCTACCACTTCCCTTAATTAGAGTGGCTACGCTGTCAAAAAAAAAAAGATTAAATTTATTGGGCACGATTTGTTGTCAATATATCTATACCAGCCAGTTTATTTGAATCTGATTCACGAACTATTTACACCTTGAGTAATAAAGTGTTCTTGTGTTTTTCTACGTAACAAAGTTAGGATGAATAATCTACAATTTCCTTGGGTTTTTTCTCTTTTTGCGGGAGGTAGGAGGTTCATTGGGTTGGGTTGCCTTGTCTTGGTATTACTGAGTTTTAGTTAGTTCCCGAGGACTTAGCAATTTCTCACCTAGGAGATAATCACTAGATGTTCTGGCATTACGTTATTACTTCCTTCTCAATTTGCAGAGCCCTAGTGTCACAGGATGAAATACTTATTGTTTAGTCCATTCCTCTCGTGGCTACAGACAGAAAACAGCAGCAGCAATTGCATATTCCCCATGTTATGTTCCCCCCATTTCTCAGAAAGCAATGGACATAGCTTTCACTCAGTTTCCCCTTCTAATCCACTTAATTCTTGTTATCCAATATCCTCCTATAGCTTCATTTGCACTCCCAGTATCTTGTTGCTAATTTTTGTGAATCAATTTGACAATCAAAAAGGAAACAAGGTTCCGAACAACTCTGATGATGAAGAAAGATTAAAAAAAGGCTTCCCGAGCTGTGTTTGATGTTTTCTCTTCATGGTCTGAAGCTTGAACATACAAGTCTCATACAGACCTTGCTCCCCTGTGTTACTGGCTTGCTATTATAATAGTTTTGGGATACTAAGTAGAGGTCATAGGGTTTCAGCCCTTTGTACAATCTTTCTTGGTAGTTTCCAGGTCTTCTACACTCCTGTCTTGCAGAGAACATGTTCCCAAGAGGTGCAGCTACAAATTCTCTCAGTTTGTTGATGTCTGCCTTTTTTAAAAATGTCTTGCTGATATTGCCATCCTTTCCTTTTCCTAAGAATCGTGAACTCTATCACTTTGTGATGATTTTCATTCAAATTATCTACTACCGTTAGAATTTTAGCCATTTCCTTCCTATTAATCAGTACCAAATCTAAATGAGCTTCCCACAGTAATTTTCTCCACCTCAAGAAACTAAATTATCCTCAACATCTATTGCATATTACTCAAACCCCATTTTCAAAATTGAATTTCCTCATTGGCTTTTTCTACAGCATTCCTTACAAATGTTAATGAACATAATTTTTATATCTCATTTAAAACTGCTAGAGCCTGATTTTCCAGAGTATTAGCATTATGTAGGACTGTCATTTTAAAGTCGAACTTCAGCTGATTTCAAGGATGGCGACAACTACTTCCCCTCCAGAAAAAAGTCAAGCTTCAGAAGTTAAGATGGTCTTCAGATCCTCTGTCCTATGACTTTGCAACTCAGATGACACTGGGAATTTTGGGAGAGCCTTACCTCTTCTTCCACTCCCACCTCCCTGTCCCAGCACGCTCCAGTCTCCTCTCCTTACACACGGCCATAAGACTCCTCCTATCAATCCACTCTTCACATTCCTCCCTTACTCTTGCATCCTTCCTTTCTCTGCATTCGATGCCAAGGGCTTCCTCGGTACCCTGCCCAGGGCTTGAAAGGTGCATGACCATTCTCAGGCAAGGGACAAAATCCTTGTTCCCTCCTGTGAAGTGTGCTACTTCTGGTGTGGCTTTTACAAGAAACGTTCAGCTTCATACTCCTTGCTTGTGACCAGACAGAAAGGCAGAGGCTGGTCAGCACACGGCTTTTAGCACACAAATAATAAGGACAGATTCTCCTAAATTTCAGTTACCAAAATCAGAGTTGTCTCCAGTATTTTTGTGCAAGTAAGAGCTTTTAAAGGAGTAAGTGTTTCACCTTGAGTGCTTGTGTATTAGAACTGGAAGTGGCCGATCTTTGACAGAAACTGTCTGACACAAGGTAGAGGTCATTGGAATTTCTTATTGTGGCATCCCACGCATTTTATCTCCTCTTACCCCATCTCATTTCAAATCTGATTTAAGGCATGGTGAAATAAATAGGACAGTTACTACCTAATATTTCATGTAAACTTGTTTGGAGAATTAAGTGATGGTGAAACTTCTAACCTTCTCCCTGGACATCCAATGCCCAGAAGAGGAGAGGTACTTATAGATATCATCTACTTTGAAGAGGAAAATGAAAAATATTATTTATTGCCAGCTGTTTGCTTTTTTTAATCTCCCCATTTTAAATCTATGCTGACAGACCAGAGAACACATCACCCACACTGAAAGTAGTTACCTCCCCAGGACACCTTCACCACCCGACACGGAGGTGACAGAGGAAAATCTACATGCTGCTCACTCAAACCATTTCATATTCTGAAACGTCCCTATTGATTCTTTGATTCTTGTTTCGATTCATCCTCAAAGACCCATTAAAACCGATATATTATAGACGACTGCGGTAGACAGTTGTCACCTTCAAGTATGTGAAATGGCAGAGAATCAATAACTTGCAACAACCTCCCTGTTCCTTCCTCACCAACAGGTGTTTGGATTCAATTGCTCTTTTTTCGTGAATTATGTTTTCCGTCCATCTGTTATGGCCCTAAGTTCACCGCTGTCTACGCTTGTGAGGTATGAGACAATCCTTCACCAGAAGACAGCCCGTTGTCTGATGACATTTTTGTCAACTATTTTATTGTTGGTAAAGTTGGATGCATTTTCTCAGATAAACTGCAAACAGCTTAACTGGTAAAGTTTTGTGTAAAGCTGATTTAGTGACTGCATGTTTGCCTAAGCTCTGATCTTATGTAGTAAATTTTAAATCTGTCAGGTAATACCTGTTCCTGCTTGATCTGTTTAGTAATTCACCCTATTCATCTGTATATTGTAATCATTAAACACAACTTTTATAAAAAAAAAAAAAAAGAAAAAACTAAACCCCTAACAACTCGTATATGTATAGAGGTTTTGCAATTTCATTATGATGCTGAGGTTTTAATTGTGTAATGCAAATTTAAAAAAAAATAAAAGTATTACAATGCAGACACATCAATAACAGATCAGGTAAGAAGCAAACTCCCCCATCTAAGAAGTTTTAATTTAGAATTATATTAAAATGATAGCATTGCCAAGGAGGTTAAATAATTAATTCCTTCTCATTTTAATTGTAGACTATTATTTAATAAACAAAGTAATTTACCAGGTAATTTATTCTACTTCTTCATAGGCAGCTCATTTAAAATCTAAAAATAAATTGCTAATTAAAACAGGATTCACTGTTTTAGAAAGCAACTCATTTTCCTGTAAAATCTAACGAGAAGTATGCTAGAGCATCCACTGAGAATCTTTGAAGTGCAAGGAAGCCACCAACAATAATGGAATATTCTAATAACCAAGAAGGGTTTAATCTGAACAATTAATGAAACACACAGATTTGTCACAAAACCCAACACTAGATCATTATAATGAAACTTTGCTAAACACTCAGTCTAAAAGTTAACCAACTGGATCAAAGAAATGAAAAACCACGAGGCACAGAAGTTACTTGCTCAACCCTGTACGTACATCTGGGTTGATCCGAGAGAAATAAATTTCATATAACGTAGCAAATCCAGATACAGGCACATAACATTGGGACCTTGGACTTCTCACTTTGAAGGCAGAAGCCCAGAAGGAATTTATTCCAGGTAACGAGAACTTTCATCTCCAAATCTGCTCATGAGGATCCCAACCCCTGCAACGCCATCTGTGTCAACAACACCCCAAGTCCAAAAAACTCATTCAGATGAATGCCCTAGAAATTATTAGTCTGATGCAAACTACACCTACCACATGTTTCTCGGCCAATTCTTGAATTTTTCCCAAAATTTTGATCGCCTCTTAATGTCTTACCAGGCTGACACGCTGTTGGGCAGCGAGTCCACTCACTGAAAGGCGTCACAAGGCAGTCCTTCTTGCAGAGGAGGAGACACGGCCGCACAGCCTCTGGCTTGATGGACTCTGGACATCTGCCGATCCAAACGCAAAGATAAAAAATAATTAAAGAGTAAAACTACGGGGAAATGTTCTACACCTAAGACTCCCACAAAAGGTCTATGAGAGTACTGTCACCACTCCTCGTCAGAGCAAGCCTCATTTTTCTTCTCCTTTGCTCTCATGTTAACCCAACTGAATTTAGTACACTTTAAATATTAAAAATAACAATAATTTAAAAAAAACAGTGAAGCTTGGCTTGACGACTACAGGCTAAATGCAACTCTATGATGCCTAAAGCATGAAGCTCACTGAAGCAAAACAGATATGTTTATTACTGAAGAAAGGAAATAGGTATGTTTATAAAGTAGTCCTGTCTTAACACAACGTGCCACTGCCTTAAAAATACTTGCAACTGTGTGTAAGGACTGACAGGACGTTCCTCCAGTTTCAAAATGTAGGAAACACAAAAATAGCTTAAAGTGATATTTGACTGAGGCCTCGATTGTTATTTTAAATAGTTGTACAGCACAGCATAGTAAGATGGGCTCCATTTGTGGTCTTTTTCTATTCATTTTTTAACTCCTAAATGATAAATGTCATGCATTTTCTAACAGAACTTTCGGATATAGTTCATATATGAAAACTTGTAGGGTGGAAAAGGGACAATTTCCTGGGATCAGGCAGGTGTTGCATATCAAATGGGGAAACAAAAAGGGAATTACTCTTTTTTAATTTTTGTTTCCAGTAGAAAGATGACTCAATAATACTTAGTAATGCATGTTACCCAAAACGATCCCATTTGGAAGAGGACTATGCTGCTAAACCCTAATAAGAAAGAAAATAAGTCTTAGAGTCACGATTTTGTTACTGAGATAGCAATAAGAGGTATACTGAGAGGTATACTGAGATAGCAATAAGAGGAATAGTTTTTTAAAAAAATAAATACAAAGAGATTTGTCTTCTCATTAAGCATGATTAACTTAGAGGCAGTTTTCTGTTGATTTACAGAAGATGTTGAAATATTTTTTGGCAAAAAAAATTGAGCTTTATTTGCCTTTATGTCCCTTGCACCTTCTTTGGATACAGTGTAATCTTTCTCCATGTTATCAGGAAAAACGCAGAATACAAAAAAACACAGCACGCCAACATGCACAACTTATTTATTTCCACAACATATCCCATTAGTGGAGCCATATTAATGGTAGACTTTGAGCACAGCAGTTCTAAATCCAACATTACTTTGGGTCAGTTTTCATCAACTCGAACACAAAACACGATGCAGTCGGTGCCCGCAGCGAGGGGGCTGCCCTCCCGCCCTGCACCACACCAGTCCGGACCCTCCCGGGCAGTAACAAGATAATATTTAATCCTGAACCATAGAGGTTCTACCCCTTCACTTAGAATCATCTTCCTAAAGACTTCTGGAGGTCTAAAGTTTTTGTTTTTAAGACGATTATCACTGTAAGAACAATACCCAGCGCAGCAGTGAAATAAACTATTCCAGTAAGAAGCTCTTTTAAGGACTCAGCACTCTTTTTTGATCCAGCCACTTGCGTTACAAGAGGAACGCCGCGGCACTGAAGCTATCGCACCAAAGCCAAGGAGAGTCCCTTTCTGAAGTCTGCAGTACACAAATCTCTCCTTTTTGCATAAAGGAGACAGACTCTGAAACTCTGTTTTCCCTTCACATACTTCACTCAATTATTTGCTTACCCGCTTCGGTTCCATTTCCCCTTACACCATCTCAGAACTGGAGAGGGACAACTATTTTAGACATATATAGCTCTATAAACAATACGTTTCATTATGTCAAGTTACAGCATATCAATGGGTTCTAGACATAAATGAATACTAGATTTCTTTCCTCTTATTTAATTAAGCTCATTAACCTCAGAAATTTTAATTAACTTTACTGAAATCAGCACAGGCTGTTTATAGGAACAGGATTGTTTTGAGAGCTACAACAAGAAATGAAACTCGGTTGTAAGTCTCCAGACTCATTAACAATGAAAAAAATAATTAGCAATGTCTTGATTTTTTATATTAGGGAAAACATCTGTGCTACTTATCTTCCTCATTTAGTAAAGCAAAGCAAAATTCAGAATATTTGTACAGCAGAATAGTTAATTTTGCCATGTTGGTATCACATTATAGAAGCTATGTAAATCAATTGAATGATACAAATCACACACATGGTCCTGCCTTACTGTGGCATAATACAGTGCAAACTTTATGTATTTTTTCTGTTGTATTAGAGCATCGTTAATAACGTATTGATGAAAGTCATATTTAGATGTACTTTGTATTTTCCTCACACCTGTTCTTCAGCAAAAATATTTGCAGGAAAATGTAAATTAGAATAACAGAGTAGCTACAACAACAAAAAAATGTATACCATTAAAAACACACATTTTGCTTGGATTTACACTGAAAATTAAAATGGGCTACCTATTTATTTTTGTTATATGTTAGTATCTTTTTCATAGTACTGATGGGAGTAGTAGCTGGAGAAGTAGTCCTGAAACAAAATTATTTTTAACGCTGCAGATTCCACGCAGTCTGAAAACACCTTCCTACGGCACGCACTGTCACTACAAACAAATCACTGATAACTTCTTTTTAAATACCTTTTAGGTGTGACCTGGCCAGAATTGCTCTTCATGCAGAAGACTTTCCTCGTCTGTACGCCCACTCCGCAAGTGGCTTCTCCGCTCCAATTCACGGTTGCGTTGAACGCAGTGACCAGCGTGTCTTCAGAGCAAGAGCTCCAGGGAGAAGTCTCCCAGAAGAAATGCACGCACGGGTGATCATTACAGGCACGGTGCTCCTGCAGGGCTCGGTCAGGGGGACAGGCTTTTCCACCTGGGAAGAGTCAAGACAACATCACTTTTTTTTTTACCTTATGGCATGTGGCAAAAGGAAGGCAAGGAAAATCAAATGAAAATGTTAGGTTTGCTTAATATTTTCATTTTTTTCCTCCCCACTTGTAAATACATAAATAAATAAATAAAGCTGTTGACCTTTACGGCTGCAATAACAACCTTCTAAAATATTGTTTCCCCATTAAACTAGCCTTGCATAAAATTGTATTCCAACGCATAATGGAAACAGAAATAAGCAAAGTATATTTCTGAGTTACCTTATTGATACTCCTACACACAGCCAAGTTAATTCCATTTAAGCGCCAGTATCACTCAGCAAACACGCAATTAAGTTCAAAGACAAATTAAGCACTATTTTTATGTTCATTCTCCTTGTTAATTTCCCAAGGATGAACATCTCTTTCCAATATTCGGACTCTATTCACGCATTGCCTTAAAGAGCTGAGCTGTAGAGGGTGCTGAATCATACTGATGGAGGAACGTATCAAATGATATCCACATCTGCAAATCAAGATGAGGGAGAACTTGAAAGATAGGGTTTGAGTATGAAGCCTTCACATTTCTCAAACAGCGTCCTTCAAATTGTTGTCCGAAGGTTTTTGCTAAGATTCTGCACTTTGTCAACAACTGGTAATAAATCCACAAAGTACAGGACTTTGAACAGCTTCCCCAGAAGTTTTAACATTCTGGACAGCAGTCTGAATTTATCCCATAAAAGCAGCAGATGTTCAGAGCTCAAAAGCTAAGGAGTAATGCAGTGAAATTTAACAGTAAGCATTGTCATTTCAAGAAGAAAGAAGTAAAAATGACTGAAATCAAAGCCATTCTCTTCCAGGAGGAAGAATCTGGCAACCTGTGACACAGCCAAAGTGCAGAAGGCTTTGAAAGAATTGAAGTGTTGGGGCCAGACACAAGGTTCACAGCACCTTTACGCCCTCTTAAAATCAACAGGAGATGAAGGCACAGTGCTCCTCGAAGGGATGCCTATCACCTCACAGGACTGAGCCTTCCCGAACAAGGTATGACCCCAAACGACCATGATGAATAGCACAGAGAAAAGGAAGAGAAGAGAAATTTCTTAGCACACTGATTTGGATAATCATGTCACATTACCATTCATTTTTCTATGAAAATGGACTGGTTCCACATAGTGTTCAGTCTCACAAATGTATAGGGTGAGGAACAGAAAATGCCCCAGGTAACTTGTTTCCTGAAGATTTGACTTGGCAGGAAAATGAAGCCCAGTTATTGTCTCGTGTGTTTGAGCAGATGTTAAAAAAATAAAATAAAAAAAGTTGCAGCAAGCGAATGGCAAAATGCCTGGTCCATTAGAAAAGAAGAAAAAGAAAAAGATCTAACTCAAATTTTGAGCTTCCCTGGGGAAAAATTAAGGTGTTTTTTTCAAGAATAACCATGGCAAGGAAGCTCTTCTGAACAAGTGAGAGGAATAATGAGGCAGTTTTAACTTAATAGAAATACCACATGGTCCAAGCATCATAGCATTCAGCCCTCAAAACTTCAAGCAGGAGACACTGTTTATAAAAAGCACAAGAGCCTCTCCAGTTTCTGCAGTTCATTGACAACTTTCATACAATGAAAGCAGCTGTGGCATGCTGTCACTGCCTCGCCATTCTAGCAGCCTTTTACAGACTTTTTACGAACCTGATCAGCTCCTCTAACTCATCTGAAACTTGCTGGGACTGTCTGCCTCCACATCTCCTGGGAGAGCAATAAAACACCCAGGGTGGAAGCAGATCAGGTCTGGGAACACCTAGAGAAACTGAAGGTGCACAAGTCCATGGGATCTGATGACATACATCCACTGGTCCTGAAGGAACTGGTGGCTGAAGTTGCTAGGCCACTGGCGATCATATTTGAGAAGTCATGGCAGTCTGGTGAAGTTCCCGCATATTGGAAAAAGGGAAACATAACCCCCATTTTCAAAAAGGGAAGCAAAGAAAACCCAGGGAACTACAGATGAGCCAGCCTCACCTCTGTGCCAGGTAAAATCATGGAGCAGATCCTCCTGGTAACAGTACTAAAGCACATGAGGAAGAACGAGGTGATCAGTGACAGCCAACATGGCTTCACTAAGGGCAAAATGTGCCTGACTAATTTGGTGGCCTTCTGCGACAAACTTACAGCTCTGGTTGATATGGGAAGAGCAATTGACGTAATCTGCCTGGACTTGTGCAAGGCATTTGACACCGTCCCACATGATATCCTTGTCATGGAGAGACATGGACTTGATGGATGGACCACTTGGTGGATAAGGAACTGGCTAGAGGGTCGCACTCAAAAAGTTGTGGTCAATGGCTCAATGTCCACATGGAGACCAGTGACAAGTGATGTTCCTCCAGGGTCTGTTCAGGGTTCAGTGCTGGTCAACATTTTTGTCAGCGACATGGACAACAGCATCGAGCGCACCCTCAGCAAGTTTGCTGACAACACCAAGCTGTGTGGTGCTGTGGACTCACTTGAGGGAAGAGATGCCATCCAGAGGGACCTTGACAGGCTTGAGAAACGAGCCAGCGCAAACTGCATGAGCTTCAACAAGTCAAAATGCAAGGTCCTGCACCCGGGTCGGGCTAATCCCAGGCACAAATACAAACTGGGCACAGAGTGGGTTGACAGTAGCCCTGAAGAGAAGGATTTCAGGGTGTTGATAGACGAGAAGTTCAACATGAGCCAGCAGTGCACTCATGCAGCCCAGAAGGCCAACCGCATCCTGGGATGTATCAAGAAGAGTGTGGCCAGCAGATCAAGAGAGGTGATTCTCCCCCTTTACTCTGCTCTTGTGAGACCCCACCTTGAATACTGCGTCCAGTTCTGG
>NW_009734613.1:74811-93800 GCF_000703405.1 Apaloderma vittatum | reverse complement strand
CCTCTGCTATGAGGACAGGCTGAGGGAGCTGGGATTGCTCATCACAGAGAAGGGAAGACTCTGGGGGGGACCTTAGAGTTGCGTTACAATACCTGAAGGGAACCTACAGGAAGGCTGGAGAGCGACTTTTTACAAGAGTGTCCAGTGACAGGACAAGGGGAAATGGATTTAACTTGAAGGAAAGTGGGTTTAGATTGAATTTTCAGAATAAATTCTTCAGCACAAGAGTTGCAAGACTCTGGAATAGATTGCCCAGAGAGGCTGTGGCTGGCCCCCCCCTGAAGAAGGTCAAGGCCAGGCTGCCTCCTTGAAGATGTTCAAGGCCAGGCGGGATGAGGCCTTGAGCAACCTGGTCTAATTGAGAGGCGTCCCTGCCCATGACAGGGAGGTAGCATTAGATGATCCCTAAGGTCCCTTCCAACCTAAGCCGTTCTACGATTCCTCTTGCACCAAGTTTCAGAGGTTTGCTGTGTAAAGAAGCATCTCTTAAAATCTGATTTACACCAAGGCCCTCTAGTTTCATAAACAGCCTCCTGGTTATCATCTTTCAGGAGCTTGTGAACAGCTCAGACATAACAACCCAAGAGTCTGAACTGAAGCCAGCCTGTGAGATGGCATCCAGAAGTCCACAGACAGCAGAGCCACAAGTGTCAGCACATCACTTTTAGTGTGCTTCATGTTGAGATGATTGAGCTTATGTTCTTCCAGAATTCACTTTCATAATTCCATGGTTATCTGTTATTTGCATTTCACTACTTCAATGGAAAATATGAAGCCAAATGTATTTTTCATTTTAATTGTTCTCTGGCTCACAGACTTTTTTAGTGGTCATTATTATCATTCAATTGACAATCGTGTAGTAGTTTTTATCTTGGAGAGTCCCACTTCTCTTTGCAAGTGCTTATAGGGATGTTTATGTGAATACAGACAATTCACATGAGTCAGGGTTTGCAAGAGCAAGTCCTTATATTGCCCCAGAACCAGTGGGTGGCTTTAATGATAATTTACAAAATAGCACTTAACAGAGCTTGTCCTAGACTAGATTTGCATCTAAAAGTGTTTTGCTGCTGCATTAGCTGCACATAGTGCTGACAATAGTAGATATTTTTGTTGTGTCAACAAAGCTTTAGTTCGTTAGACCTGTTCACGTTTTATGAATTTTTATGTGCTTGATGTGATACCTTTTAAATCCTCTGTGATAAACCAGCAAATAAATGAATTATATGTGTAACTGTAGTTAAAGACTACATTTCTGATGCAAAATAGTTTGTACAAATAATTGTATCTCTGATGTTGATAGGCAAAAATCCAGATGATGTGTTCATGAAGATCCAGAGGAAATTATATACCTATTCATCAGAAGCTATTTACTTGCTCCAGTAGAAAAAAAGGTTAATACATTCTAGTGTGCATTAATAAAATACACAGATCCTCTTCTATACATTTTTTTCCACAGCTCACTGTTCTATTCCGAGTCAATAGTAATATGTTCCTATATAAAAACAGCAATTTCATTACTATAGGATGTAGCTCTCCTGAAGTAAATTCAGCCCTCAACAGACAAAAATCCATAGGCTAAAGTAAATAATTTTGAACTGTGACAGACTTCCTCTAAGTGACGCATGCATTAATTGAAGCCCATAAAGCCATTTTAGTCATTAGGCACAAAGTACAGACAAGTATTAAATATTATTCCTCACTGCCATAGTGTCAGGATTAACTCTGAGCTAAAAACAGTGTGTTGGAGGAATGCAAGTCCACTCATTAAACCAAGGAACAGGAATCAACCCACAAATGTTTACCACTCACCCTCAGCTGGAAGGGCCAAGATGGACCTACTCCTGCTTTGACTGCCCTCAGCATTTTTGCTGGAGCATGAGTGGGAACACAGGGACCACAGGGACCACTCGCTGATGACACAGTCCATTGCACAGGGGACTTCACAAGCCACGACTTCAGGACGGGGAAGCTCTGAGCAGAGATGATGAGGTACTTCTTCACCTGGAGCAAACAAAAGAAGACAGACACGGAGGAATGCTCAGTTTGGTTCAATATCCACAGTCTGCGTCAAACAAACTAACTTTATGTTGAAGGCCTACCTGTCCTTGGAGGAATATACCACAAGAGCACATGCTTAGGCTTCAAGCTTCCAAGTGTAATGCTTGGGCAACTAAAGTTAGTTGTCTCCGCTCAAGAGAGACAGGGAACTGCTTGAGAGAGTCCAGCGCAGAGCCACAGAGATGATGAAGGGAGTGGAACATCTCCCTGATGAGGAGAGGCTGAAAGAGCTGGGTCTCTTTAGCTTGGAGGAGAGGACCCTGAGAGGTGACCTCAGAAATGTTTATTAACATGTCAAGGGTGAGCGTCAGGAGGACGGAGCCAGGCTCTTCTCAGTGATGTCCAATGACAGGACAAGGGGCAATGGGTACAAGCCGGAGCACAGGAGGTTCCACAAAAATACTAGAAAAAACTTTTCCACTGTGAGGGTGCTGGAGCCCTGGCACAGGCTGCCCAGGGAGGGGGTGGAGTCTCCTTCTCTGGAGACATTCAAAACCTGCCTGGATGCATTCCTGTGCGGTCTACTGTAGGTGATCCTGCTCTGGCAGGGGGGCTGGACTAGATGATCTTCTGAGGTCCCTTCCAACCCCTAACGCTCTGTGATTCTGTGATTTCTTCAGAAAAGCAAAATAGAAAAATAATTATTTTAAGTTTTGTGTGTGACATCTTGGCTGCAGTCCACTTTCTAAAGCAGGCAGCATGAGCAATGAGATAATTCAATCAATAGAAAGCTGTAATCTTAATTATCAACAGAATTGATGATAATTGGCCCATATTTTCCAGCAATCTCCACCTACAGAATCTAATCTCCGCAATGCAAATTGTCCAAGTCCCCAATGTGGGCAGTTTTCTTTTGCATGTGGGCCAGAGAAGTGTACAATAGATGTTTCAGTCCTCCTCCTGCAACATCAACAGAATGAACCACTTTCATTTCTGACTGCTTCTCACCCCAAAACTAGGAGATAAAAAATTATGGATCTGTTCGACCACTTCCATCCAAAGTAGAAATACTTTCTGCTGGAGATGAATCAAGGGACCTGGAGGAAAGCATATGTCTTGTTGAGAAAGATCTTCCCCAAACCCCTTTCAACAAGAACTTAGGACATTGGGGAATGGTGAGGAAAAAAAAAAAATCTACCAATCAAAAGAGGCATTGGCAGAGTGAGCACCAAAACAAAGCACATGAGGGATGTTACGGGGAGTCCAACACACAGAACTATTTTTAAAAAGCAAAATAAAATACAATTTTATTTTTAAACTAACAAAGGAAATGTCCCATAATTTTAGCAATCACATGCAATTTACGAGGACCTCATAATTCACGAGAATTCCTACAATGTAACTCTTTCAGTAGCTAATTACACCTACTGTCTTACAAATGTAATTTAAGCAATGAACAGACAGAACTGATTTTGTTTCACCGTTCTATCGTTTTGTGTTTCTGTACTCTCATGAATTTTAAGCCACACATCCGAAACTTCTGGAAGCTCAAACCTACCTGCTCATAAACAACAAACTCACAGTGAATGACACCTCCTCTTTTGCCCCTAAAATAGTTTCAAAGCTCTCGTTCAAGGTTTCTTTAATTATGAACCTAGGAAAAAACATAATGACTATCCAGGTTCAATTACACGTAAGGAAAAAAAAATTATAATGGTGACAATCGGTTCCTTCCCCTCATGCTACAGTAACAGGCTCTGTAACAAGGTGGCCCAATATGCAATTATTACTAGGAGAGTAGAAAACCGTAGTGCTTTTGCAAGGCAACCCAGCTACAAGTGAGTAAATAGGAAAGGCTGCTGGCGAGAGCACATAAAGCTGTCAATAGCCTGGTGGTATTATCTGCAGTTGCATCCCTAAATGAAGACAGGCTCATCGTCCTCGAGGCACAAATAAAACTTTTCAAGCATATTACAAGAAATAACGGAGAATCTGGAGGGCAATCAAACTGCAAGACATCCTTAAAAATACTTTCTTCTTATACTCCCTTTCCCTTGCACATGAAGATGCTCATCAGGAAAGGCTCGGTACAACCAGTCTTTGCACTACTACTTTAAATTTACTCAGTAAGAAAATCATAGAACCATAGAACCATCTCCACCAATCAGATTATGCTGGAGATGTAAGCATCCGAGAAAACTCTACTTGTTGAAAGCCAGGAGAGCCTTTCCACTGATTTGATCTGATTTTACAAAGTCCAAGCCACTCAGAAGTTGGTTTAAAAACACTTGGGTCCCCTTTGGGGTGGCTTTCTCCACCCATGGGCCCAAGTGCCACAGATTTTCAAGCAATCACCCTGTGGGGAAGGGAGACAAAGGAGTAAAACACACTTTTCATTTCTTCCCTCCATGATTTCTTTTCACACTGGATTTACAGCAGGTGATGGCAACAAGAAACGCTGCAAACAGAGGCTGCAATTCATGGTTCCTCAGCACAGAAAGGAAGGTTGGAGTTTTGTTATAAAGTGTTTACCACCTGGTGCATGAAGGTACAATTCAATACTCACTTTGATTTACTTTATAGCTCTATTCGCGGTGTTCAGGTTTAATTACTGGCTTGTATTACTGCAGAAGGGGAATGTTCTTCTGTACCAGCCGCCTGGCAGAAAATTCTCCGAAAACTATCGTATACTACAAAGGGAGGTAATAATCTTTCATTTTCCATGAAAAATACTAGCATAGGATACATCTGAAGTGTGCTTTATGCATTGTCACAGATTTACAGGGAATACTGAATTCTCCAGAGCTTCCAGATTGTTCACCAAGTACCTTGAAGGCGTAATTCTTATCTCTGATATCCTGAATAATCTTTCTAGATCCTTCCATAATCTTTACACACACAAATCTATGGAGCCGGATGGGATCCACTCAAGTGTACTAAGGGAGTCACATTGTTCCCTCTCACATTTTCTTTACTTCATCTTTTAAGCACAGTTTTTGTTCTCAGCCTTGCTAAATGCATGCTTTCCTAAAAATAAAAAGTTTTAGTTAAGAAAAATGTTACAGTTTTCTATTCAAAATGTTTTACTGCAAGCACCTTGGCCATCTCTAATGATCTTTTTTTAACAGAGAGCCTTGCACTTGAATAGTATAGTAATTAAAGCTAAATACCGAAGATATATTTGCCAGATATTTTCAATATAGGAAAGATTTTCTTTCAAAGTCAGAGTGTAATAATTAGAAAGGAGAAGATAAGCATGGCATTTTCGTAAATACATTTGCAAATAAAGTTGATCATTGCCTAATGTACAAGTCCCTAATTCGAATTCTTTAGCAGTGTAACACAGAAGCTACCTGGAGAAGTACAATTCTGAGTGAAATTTTTAATTCACTGAAAAGCAAGTGAATCTCTTCCCATCAAGGGAAACCAAACAAGGAATAACAAAAATCCCACCTTGAACTAAAGAGCTTGTTTTTTCCAGCAACTTTTTTTTCTTACTGTCTTTTCCATTCTAGAAGGAGAAGCCACGGACATGGTCCTGAATAACACACTCCACGATGGGGCACTGAATCAACAGGACATTTCATTCTGAATCAGTTCAACATTAAACTGCATCTGTCTATTTTACATAACACCTTGCAGCTCTGGTGAATTGCAATCATTGCTCCCAGCGCCCAGCATACTCTTATCCTACAACACAGTTTAATTCCTCCTTCCACAGACAACCCTCCTGGCCGAGGAAAAGTGGAACGTCCACTGGAGATGATACGACATCAGCAGCGAAAAATATGAGTCCCATCAGGCAGCAGGAATCGAAACCCCAACTCAGTAATAACCTGAGCATCCTTTCTGACATTTGCCATTATACCATGCTCATTTTTTAACAAGGAAATTTGTAAAATTATTTGGAAGATTTCAGGTTTGCACACATGTGTGGAGCCTTGAGCAACCTCCATGGTGGGGAAAGGCTCAAGATTAAGGAATTGCATTTCAGACTGTTCTGTATTGCTACCTAGAAGTTCAGAAAATTTATTTTTTGTGCAAATGACTGCTGCAAAAATGCTGCATATTTAATGACAATTACCAGTTTGGCATCAATATTTCTCCTTGTAGCACTTAAAATTATTCAGTGAAAATAATGAAGCTGTCATCTAAAATACTATACGTATCGTAAAATTTTATGTCCCACTTAAATCTCAGAAAAGAATGACAATAAACTTTGATTAAATACTTGCCTGTAACAGAATAAGACGTCAACAGACTGTAGTAAATTCCGAAGAATTGCTATTGACTGTATTCCAGTTTGCTCACGGCAATTGCAAAAGCTGTCTGCTGACAATATCTTGGCCTAGGCACCTCATCAGCTAACAAAAACGTTACATTTAAAAGCAATAACAATCAAACTACAACAATAAGAGGAATTTCTTATAACCATTTTGAATGTGTTCATCCTATCGCAACACTGGGGGATTTTTTTTTTCCATGTTCCATGACCAGCTTTAAAGCTACCAGGGCTTACCATTCTCAGCCGTCACCAGGAGACCAATGTCACACTTCACTGAAAGCTCTGCCTCCTGGTTGACTTTTCTTAATGCCAGTCAACAGGTAAGAACATCAGAGAAGAGCAGTGTCAGTTTGTCAGGGAAACCAGTGGCATATGGAATAAATTTAATTGCAGTGGTCCATCACTATTCTATCAGAGAAGAGGAACGCAACAGCAACGAAGACGAATGGAGGTGAAGATCTATCATGAAAAAAAGACGAAGCAGTGAAAAAGAACAAGCCATTCACAATGGAAAAGAGGAAATAAACACAATCAGGATCACTCTCAGAAAAAAAGAATGGATAAGACAATCGTTGAGGATTTGAGTCAAAAGATCTAACTAAAATGCAACTATGAAAAGCAATGCATTAGATGAAAGAAAAACATTTTTAACTACATATTGTGCAATGAAGAAAAAGGGAATAGCAACTCAGGAGAATAAGAAAAAAATGAAAGATGAAAAAGTATGAAGAACAGGGAATGAGACTAAATGTGAAAAAGAAACCGTATGTCTGGAAATACGCAACAAAATCCCCATAAAATCAAGTCTTGCCCAAATCCCTGCATCACTGGCTATGATCCTGTCCCTTACCCTGTCCTAGTGATCATTACAGAGGTTATGGGGAGAGTATGGAAAAAAAAAGAGCATTCATTTTGCTTTCCTATACATCTCTCTATTGCAGTAATTTTGACTGTTTAACCACAACTGTTTTCCTTGTTTATGTAAATGTACACAAGAAAATTGGTTTGTGACTCTGAGGAACCTCCAAGGGGGAGGCACATCAGCAAGCAGCTGCCAAGCCTGCATAGAACATCCCTGTATACCTCTACAGGGTATCATAAAGCAACTATCAATCCCAAGATTTAAAAAAATAAAATAAAAATACAACTGCATGAGGTTACCTACATAAGAGACTGGCTCCGATGTATTTCCTATCCCACACAGAAAGACAAGTAGTCATTTAGAGGAATTTACCGCATGTTCATCTGCTGGGCTTGGGTGTAAAAGCAAAATTAATTCCACCTTGTGGCTGTTTGCACAGCCCCTCCTGAATTAAGAGAAATTGCTCACATGGCAGCTGAAAGTAAACACGGGTTCCCTGTACTCACAGAGAAGAGCATAGAAATTCAGGCTGCTGTTTCTAATAATTGACATACCGCGGCAATCTGAAAACACGTACTATAAGAACTAAATATAATCCACGTTAGCGTTCTGGGTTTTTTTTCTCTCCCTCTCTTTATATTTTTTCTTTTTTTCTCCATTATCTCTCCTCATAGCAAATAAGGGAAACTTCACAGGTGGGTTGATCAAGACTGATTGCAATTACGATTTATTGTTGAAATTGGTGCTGCAGTATAATTGAAACAGGTGTCCCTCTGTTTTCTTCCCTGTACTGCTTTGTTCCAAATGCTAATCAACACAAAATATTGTAGAAACCAATTATACAAATAAGCCAATTGTATTAATATATTATTAAATATACATATCTTTCCAAAACTTTTAAGAAAAAAACAATTATGACTAGACGTGTTTATTCCAATAGTGTACAGAGTCCACTACAATTTACACACTGTGTAGTGGTGCAGAACAATTTTAGTGGAGGAATTCAAGCATTTTAACTGAGAGTAAAGAAGACGGCACTTTATTCCCACTGCACCACAGCCATAAATTTCTAAACATTCCATTTTTGCAGACGTGAGGTACCATCTTCACTCTCAAAATTTAAAAAAAATAAAAATAAAAATTTGACAGAGAACTATTACAAAGGGCAAACTACAGTAATCATCCTCTCCCACAGTAAGTGACCTCAAAAAGAGAAGTTGCATGTGCACTCATGGAAAAGTGCAATGCTTTTATACCTACCGGTCTGATTAATGTAATTGTTGTTCTGATTACACTACACTTAAGAATGACGTACCTTGCTGGTTTGCTCATGGCCATCAAAAGGCTACGACTGACTGTTAGCCAAGCGATATTCCCCAAATAAGTTAGCAATTTGCCACATATTGAGGAATAACGTAATTTCTTTCTCTTCTAGCCCCAGAAAATGCCCCAAGAGTGAGTTTAGATTAACGTAAGACACTGAAAAATTGTAAAGAATAGTGCAGCAGATGAGGTTTATCTAAGTTGGCAAAAGTCTTGTTTTCAGATACAGTGAATGCTAATGATAATAAATAATTGCAAATACCATCTGGATGCTTTGAAAACCATCCTTCTCCAAGTCTGCAATTGAATCTCTCCAAAAAAGAGGATCAATGCAAAAGAAAATGAAAACAGTAAATTAAAATTAGATTTATGCCAACTACTTAAAACTAAGTGCTCATTTAGAAGCAGTTAACACAAAAATGTGTTCTAGTTCAGATGCAGAGTCTGGCCTAATCGCATAAAGAAAAAAAGTAAAATAAAATCAGAACTTCTGCAGTCTATCAGGAAATGTTCAGAATTTGCAGAACAGAATACTAGGCTATTTTTATTTTTGTTATTATCACTAATAGCAGTAGTTTCATTTCCAATTTTGTCTCTAATTGATCCACATCACTCAGGACAGAGTAGTATTAAGACATCCTATCTGATAGGTTTTAAAAGATTGCAGTAAAGAAGAAAATTCACCCAGTTGTTACAACACGGAAGATCACCAGTCAAGGGTCTAAATGAATGACTGACATCTGGGTTTGACAAAAGCAATGCCAATTGCAAACCGTGACCTTTGGTTATTGAGTAAAACCTAAAACCTCTTAAGATACACAAGTATCAACTACGCATCTAAACTGCAAAAGACATTTTTCAGATGGGTTAACTTACTTCTGCCTAATGTACCCTGACCTACACTTGGACCACTTTTACATAATAAAGTTGTGAATTTTAGAGGGAGTGTTTAATTTCCCCTGTATTTTGCATAGATCATTTAGTACTTAAAGTGGGGATAAATCAAATGTAGGAAACACAATATTAATAATATTTTCTGTGTGCTTCCACTTTGCCCATGAGGTGGAACTTTAATTACATCATTAATAATGATGCCTACATTTTCAGTCGGTAGTGCATCATTCCTCTAGTGCCATTTAAAGCGCATTCGGTCTCTAAACTGCTCCACCCTCTGGAACTGGTTCGCTGATTATATTGTAACAGCAGCCTCATCCTGCCTACAGCTCAGCTACCATGGCATCAGCAGAAGTTAAAGCTAGGAAATGGTTTATTTAGAGAAAATAAAAAAGTTTATTTAGAAAACTTTCCTCTACGTTTCTGTCTCCAGAGAGTTTACACAGATGTAAATTTGTTTTGGGGCAGAAAAAACAAGAAAAAGAAAAAATCTATCACTGTTTTTGCCTATTATTCAGAGTCTATATTATCTCAAAAGTATTCAAACAAACAAACAAACAAACAAAAACCAAGCTAAAGGCTGGCATCTGTGACTATACTTTTTGCTGGGAGGGAAGCTGTTCACAACGAAGGTTTTTCCAAGAGGGACTCTTGACCAGGTAAGCTGTGAACGACCTTCTCTTTGGGTAATTGAAAGGTGACAAATAACAAATCTGCTAGCACATCAAAAAAATTATGTGTATTACTCTTTAGAAGTCTTGAGACACCACTTGGCCTGAATCTTGCTCTCTGTGTTACCTATCCCAAGATAAGGCAGCACACTCCACTTCCTTTCCTTCTTGGCTGATGGAACTATTCCCCATAAAAGTGCTCCCTCTTTCCCATGTGCTTGGTTGGAGATGGAAGCACCCTCACAGCGTTGGCCAGCATTATCACCCCCAGCTGGGAAACGGGGTGTTCCCAGCAAAGCAGCCTCCCCCAGAACAGGGACACTGGGTCCCCAGGAGGTCCCTGCTCGGTGGGGTTCCCTCACTCTCCACCACCACGTCCTTGCAGAGTTCAAATATATGGATGGGTTTGGCCGTGGCACCTGACTTCACACTTCGGCACATCCTGAGCTGGACTGTTGGTATTAAACACGACTGATCTCCTCGCCTGAAAGCAAAATAAGGTACACATGCACCTACGGCTTCCATTTTTTCCCAAAAGGAGTAGTGAAGCTAAAACCTGAATTCAAAGGACCAAGAAAGGCCATTGCCCATGCTTTGGTGGTGTCCTCAGGGGACACCCTCTGCTCACACAAATTGAAGAGAGGAAGATGACAAGAGGACAAAGTAAAGGGACGCTAAGTGGAGGAAACGCAGGAGAAGGAATTATCTTTGACATTAAAATTGCATCAAGCTGGGGCTTTCTCAGAGCTGCCAGAGCTGGGACCATGTGCTGAGCTGGTAGTTCAGACAAACACCGTCTGCCGAGTTCACAGGCATCCACACCAGCAGCTGCCCTCCCATGCTGACCTACTCCTTATTTACTCCAAAGCAGGGGGGAAAAAAGGAAAAAAAAACACATGTATGAACTATAAAGGGCCTGGATAGATAGCAACCAGTCAGCCCCTAACAGGTTTTCCAACTCCTGTTGGAGACTTTAACTTTGCTACTAGATTAAAGGAAAACACAGAACCAGTCAATGAAATCAAATGAACACCCTCCCACCCCCCTTTCTAAACACCCTGGAGTGTCAAGGCTGTCAGGAGGCATTTGGAGGCGCTTTTCAGATATAAGAACTGAAACAGAAAAACTGAGGAATATCTGGATAAAATTTGGTTTTCTAGCACTAAATTTCTTTGTGTGAAAAAAGCAATAACCTCTCTGCAACTAAGAAAATATTTCTGTTCTGATTATTCAGCTATTAAAATAGTAAAGTGTCATTTTATGACAATTGCTTTCGGCAGGAGATACTTTACACTTACATTCTCAAGGAATATGCACATAAGGAAGAACAATATTAAAACCTTCAGCGTTAATCTGTATTTTCAAAGCTAAGCACATTTTGACAAACTTTCTAATAGACAGTGTTCAAAATTCATAACATATATGAGCTTGATTACATTACTCTAATTTATTTTTTCTCCTCTCATGCACAGCAATAAAATTTTACCTTTGAACTTATATTTATTACAACTTTTACTCTACAGAGGGCATGCAGCCACAGAAATATAATAAAGTTCTGCTAATTCCATACATTATTGAAATCCTAACATTGCAAATGGTACTATCTTCATGCATACTTAAAATTTCAATTCAAAACCCATTTCATTAAAAGGGCTGGTTAAGCAACAGAATATGCTTTTTTAAGTTTGTGAATTAATGCGGCAAAATTATATTTTCTATATTTGGAATAAAGTTGGTAATGCTTTGTGGTTTGTTTAGGTGTTGCAAGCAAAACTTGGTAGATACTAAACAACTGAGTACTCCATCTGTCATACTCTTAAGCACCATAAAAACAGAGAAATGCTAAAAGACAACCTTTGTTTACTCACAGGTTGCTACAAACTGGGTCTAATTCCAGCAGCAAAATCCCCACTGACTTCACCAAACTGGGAAGTGTACAGCTATGCGGGATAGCTTCAAACTAAATGAAGAATAAACAGGTAAAAGCACAGAAGAAGTTTAGATCATAAAATCAGGAGTTATCACATAACACTAATGATACTCAGCCACGACTAACAAATAAGGCAAATTTTTGGCATCTCATCTTTGGTTAATATAATATTAAACGATATGGCCATACAAGTCAGTAAGGGAGCAACCCGTGCAATCACATACGTAACAAAGTGTGAAAGCTGAGTCAGACCGCAAGCACGGTATTGGCACAAGCTCTTTTCTCCTCACAAAGGTCACTTGGCACATTAGCTCCAGCTTCAGTGATTAGCAGCTGAGATAACGGCCCCTCACACCCGCCTCAGAGTCACCCCGAGAAAAGACAAGGGGATGACTTTCTGCATACAATGTCCTCATCACGTTTCTGGTAATTGTTCAGTCATAGATAAGGCACAAATCAGGAAAAAGCAGCAGAATAGACTACTTGGAAAACGTAACTGAAACAACTTAACAACCTTTGCATTTGGCACCAAGGCATCAAAAACGATAGCTATTATTACTGCTCTAATTACATGGCTCAGACTCAGAAGAATTGCATTTGGCTTCCCTGGAAACATGGCCATGGGATGTTTGACGGCTCCTAAAGCCGTAGGAACAGATCTCCCCACCACGGCCAGTTTACAGAACACCCTGAGGACCAAACACCTGAACACTTGAGGACACATTGCCAGAAGTGGTCCCAGGAGAGCTCCCAAACCCATAAGGTCCACTACTTCCATCCTCCTGGAGGCAGACAACACCAGCTTCAGTCCCATGGGCATTGGCACGATCGCATGAGGGGAGTTTCGAAAACTCAACAGCCAGAACTGCTGTCAGCCTCTGAATTGGGCTTCTCTTAACCATAAATCTCTGAGGTACACCAGCACTGTGATCCTTACAGAGCATTACTCTGTTCCCATCACATTCATGTCCCTACGCAGCCTTACTGGCCAACACAGAAAGCCTGAGACTTTCAATATTTAAATCCTTGTCAAGCAAACTAAGGTGAAAATTTTCTGCCTGTGAGTCAGCAGTGGTCCAGTACACAACTCCCAAGCCAGCTGAAAGAGAAAAATGTGAGGGATTAAGCATACTCAGCCAATTAAGTTTTTTGACCACCAAATCCCAGACTAGGCTGGGGAAACATGAGGGCCATATTTTAACTCCAGCACACAGTCATAATGAAGTTGCTGTGCTGGAGGATTTCCCGGAGTTTGGTAGGACTCAAGGAACAATGCTAAGCTCTCACAGGGTCAGGTGATGAAATTTAGGCTACTGAGCTATTCTATGCCATGGGATAAGGTCAACCTCATCCGTGCATGACTACCCAGCAACAAGCAGGGAGCAGCGCAGCACAGCACACTGTGGTGATGTCCTGCATTCAGGTGAGCTTTCATGACCAGGTATGCCAGCTGCAGAGCCAGAATGTAAAATTCCTCAGAAAACTGCTCTCGACCACATATGTTTCAGAAAGGAATGCTCACTTGTTAAAAAGGGAGGTTTTTTGAAACGAGGTAAGCAGGGCAAGATTTCTACCTGCTCTCAAGCAGACAGTTGAAATGTATTCCACTATGGACTTTAAAGTCACCTCGCTGGCAACACAACCTCCCAACATATTGAAAACCAGCGGGAAGTGCTGAATTAATACATATATGCTAACAAGCACTCCTACAAGCATGAATGTTTAATCTAGTTTTTCCACGAGCTGACACCATACCCCATGGCTGCTACCTGGTTTTGAAGCCTTGAGACAGGGGAAGAACTGGAGAGAAACGGCTGCAATGAGAGGAAGCACAGAAAAGCAGTCAGAGGGGAAATCTCTGGAGAATGCCTGGAGCAGAACACTATCACAGCAAAAGAGGGAAGGCAGATAATATTAACATCTGGAGTGGGAAAGAGGAGAGAGAAAGGAATTAACAGGAGCCCCAAGGAAAGGAGCCTCTGTATTTGGTAATCGTGGGGCTATTCTGATGATGTGTAGAATACTTCCGAGCAACATATACGATGTTACCGCTTCTGTGCTGTGTATCCAAAGAGATACAAAGAAAATGAGTTTTCCCTGAGCATGTAATACTGGCTGACTGCACAGGGTAAGTTACTACGTATCAACTGACTGCTGAAAAAATGAACTTTTACACACCTTTGGGGTCTTACCCATACATCTTAATGTTCTGGACCATGACAAATGATTGGATAACAACTCTTACTTGCCTTGTCATCATCCATCTTCTTAGGAGGCTTATTTCTTCAAATCTTGATGATGAACCTCTGTAGTCACTTATCTGAGCAGCAAAAATTTATTGCCTTTACTAGAAAATGAAATTTCTCCTCCAGGAGAACTGCAATGGACACAAAAGGGCAAATTTCCACCCTGGAGTATGTGGATGCATTTTCTTTCTCTTTAGTGAGAACTATATACATTTATCCTATGTCAAGATTTGGACCAAAGGGTATCTCCTGTGTTAGTAAGAATGGCTAATTTCCAATTAAATGAGTTTACAGATCGCAGAGATGCCCTAACGAGAAAAAAAAAGATGAGGCCCCATACTAATCCTGCTTTCACTGCACATATTTAACAGGGCTGCCAAAGTAGAGTCTCCAAAATACTTACTAATTACATTGGACTGCCTCCAGCCGCTGTCACTGGCAGGGAATGGCGAAAGTTTGCGATGAACCAACATTACTATTATTTTGGAAAAGCCTTGAAGAAGTCTAAAGACAAAAGAACTGTGGAACGAAGTACTACAGGCTGATTTGGGCAGAAAATACTGCCACAGTCTGTGGACTTCAGAGGTAGCTGTATAAAAATATTCTGACACAGATGGGAGCAGCCCCCAAAAATGCAAAAGTGCAGACTCGCGCTAACTCCACCACATTCACATGGGATTTAAATCCATGCTACCTCCAGCAGTTACAGGAACCTGTGGTAGAGGCTGGAGTATAAAAAGAAGAAAGGAAGAAGTCTGTAAACTCAGCTTAAAGAATTCATATGTGTCTTTGTGTGCACGTGTGTGTTCAGTGGCAAGAGTTGTTTCCCCAAGGGTTGTTGTTCCCAACACAGGGAGAGCCCAAACTGACATCAAAGGATCACCGAAGGACCTGAAAGTACATCACTGAAGAAAGCCAACTTCTTTCTTTTGTCCCATCAATGACGAGAACTAGCAAATCTGTGCAAGTCACATGTGATCCTCATAAGAAAAAAACACTAAGAACAGTCTTTCCACACTTCACAGTTAGCCATTAATTAGCTTGGAATTAAACAAAAAAACCTCCATTCCTGTGCAAGAAAGGTTGAAAGAACTGCAGGTGACTAGAGTGACATCATAAATATTGATCACAGTGCTTGTTCCACTTCATTAGCCACAAAGCTAGCAATGGTCCTCAAGGGAAAAGAAAAAGCAGATCCAATTTTCACAGAACCATAGAATGTTAGGAGTTGGAAAGGACCTCAAAAGATCACCTAGTCCAAACCCCTGCCAGAGCAGGATCACCCAGAGTAGGTCACACAGGAACACGCCCAGACGGGGTTTGAATGTCTCCAGAGGAGACACCCTCCCTGTGCCAGGTCTCGGGCACCCTCACAGAGAAAAAGCTTTTTGGAATGTTTCTGTGGAACCTCCTATGCTCCGTTTTAATCAAACTGCCATAATAAAACACAAAGCTCGTGGAATATTATTTTAATTATTGCTCTTTACTCATGCCAACTGCAGCCTATACGAAAAAAAAAATAAAAAAGTGTGCCAAAACCTTCAGCTGTTCAGCCTTTTTGCTACGCCAAGCAGTTCTCCATAACGATACCCAAGTGAGCTCTGCAACCAGCAAAAGACAGTTTTCAGCCCAGCACCTCATCCTGGGCTCGTTAGAACCACAGTTCATTAACCAGCCAAAGCTTTGCGCTACCGCAGCTGTAGTGTTTCTGAGATACAAACCAGTCCCAGGCAATGAAGGGGCCATATAGACTTATTAGCTTATTGAGACGGACCTACATAGTAGAGTACATAAATCCTAAACCATTTAACCTTCAAAATATATGGCTGGGAATACTGCCAGTGAATATTTGAAAGGGATTACAGGAAATGTATTAGTTCTCACTGAAAATGAAAATATAGATTTCAACTGAAACTCTATATAAGGAGTAGTTTTTCCCCCAAAATCCATTAGTCTAGCAGCCATGCTGAACGAAGGGAAAATTGTATAGCTAGCTCAGACTACACAGGGCAAGCTGATATATTTTAAAAGATACATTTTTATCTACTGAAACAAAACATTTTACTTTTTTATTTTTCTACTTTAATCAGACGATAACCTCATTAAAAGACACTGTGTGAAAAGAACACGTAAACTAGACAGAAAATATAAAAACTTTCTGAATAAATTAATGTTTATTGCTTTTAGACTTTGATATTCTGGTCTTTACTACTTAAATGCAGTTTAAATGTATTACTTGCCACAGCCTTTACGTTAAACCCAGTAAGTCTGCAATTTGCGATAAAATTCCTTATCTCTCTCTTTCTGAACCTACGCAAAGATCCAAGGTTAATTTGCAGATAATATTACTTCATGAACTAATTATCTTAAGTCTACAGTACTTAAAATAGCTGAATTCAAGAAGGAAAATTTAAAAAACGAAGCTGCCACTGCTGTGGGCTGCTCCCCGCCCGCACGCATCCCCATGCCGGGGCGCAGAGTCTGGGTACCCCAATCACCCACATCTCCTGCTCACCCGGCGGGGTCAGGATGGGGATGCCCAGGGCAGGGACCCCGTTGTGGTTGGGAGGGAAAAGGGATCCAACCCTCCAAGCCCCCGGACACCAACAGCAAGGCAGCCCGCCTTCCTCTCCGCAACGTCAGCTCTTGCTGAAAAAACGACTCTCTCGAGCCATGCTTTCTCATCCTGCTAATTTTTCCAAATATCCTCCTATTAAACTATACAAATATATTCATTTAGTAAACATCCCATTAACCAGGTCAGTGTACAGTATTCACAACTTATTACAGAGCAGCACCAAATCAGTCACAGAAGCAATTATGCAATTGTAGAGCAGACAACTCACTTTAATCTTAATACGGGGCCGGGGATGTACACGCCAATGTTCATTCACAGGACTCATTCGTTTCCAAGCATTTACACGCCATTTGTTTCACCTTTGCTTAGGAAGGTACTCTCACATATTTTCATTTGTCAGCTTTGTGGACTGTCAGAAAATACGAGCTCAGTGCTTCACCCTTCAGGTAAGGGGTTTTGTTTTATTGAATTTAAGGGCATTTTTAAGTTTCCATTGCCTGAGGGCAGGGGGAGAAGCTGGGCTAGGTACTTAGAATCAAGACCTAAATGGGTCTAAACAAGCATTTTTGTAAAAAAAGGAAAAAAAATATGAGCTGAAGATCTTCCCAGAACTATTTAAAACAGGTGGTTGTAGAGAATAGAAATCAGAACTAAGATTATGGGATGCTATAGGGAAAAAGAAAGCAGTTTTTAAAAATCAAAGCTTTATTTGAAGGCATCCATTTATTTAAGCATCTTGGGAAAACAGGTTGCCATATAATACTAACAAACAAGAATATGCTCTGTCAACCACACGCAGTACCACAGACATTTTGAAGACCTAAATAAATAATGTATTAGAAAACCTAGCTTAGTCTGAATTAATGCAGACTCCTATGATATAAATGAGCAGCAGCAGTGGAATTATTTTCCTGGGATTTATGTAATATATAGCATTAAAAGTAAAGGCTTTAAGATAGTTATTGATAGGCAAGAAACTGTTATCGTTAGATCTATGCACGCCCAGGGAGCACTCTGCTAAATTTAGTGTCTCAGAGATTTTCCAAGAGAGTTACCAAATCAGTCAGCTTTATTTGTAAACACCATGAAAAAGAACAAAACACCCTCTTGGCTCTAGTCTCCTTTGACACAGCACTAAGCGTACAACCCAACAGTGCTGACTTTGTATTAAACTTAGAAAATCTGCTGTAACCAGTGGTGGGGTAGGAATTCTTGCTATGTTCTATTTAATAGGAATTTTGCATCTGTAACAAAAAATGGGATTTCAACTTACAGGGTTATCTTGGTTTCTAGAACATACTGCGGGCAGCCAAGACCCATCTCTCGCCTGGTTCAAGCCATTCAAGGTTGGACTAGATGATCTTCAGAGGTCCCTTCCAACCCCTAACATTCTGTGATTCTGTGATTTCAACAGAATTACCCAATGGTCCACTGTTAAGTTTGCAAGGACTCACCAGACCTGCTGGGTCATCATATTTTCACTACAAAAAAAGACTTGGTTTTTCATATCACATTCACATTTGCCAGTTACGAATAGAAACAACCCCCTAGTCAGTGCCGAGCTCAGGTGCGGTGCCATGGGAGCCATGGGAAGGAAGCACCGGTGAAACTCAGGCCACCTGGAAAATTCATCTCGACAATACAGTTTCTAAAGAAACTCCATCTCATATGTATGGTCTCGTCGAAAACTTTGCTCTGACATTTGCAAACTGCCTAAAGAGAAAAACTCAGCCGACTGTTTATTTTAAAAGGAACTATGAAATATCTTATCCTGTTACTTGTTTAACTCTCCTAAACAAAGGCAGTACCTAATTCGAGACAATTACAGATGTATTTCATGCAGACAGAGAGAAAAACACCGAACAATGGAATTTTAAATTGTTCCCAATCTCCTCAAAGAGCCAATCTTTCTCAATTCACTAATTCACATTCACTCCAGCACTTTCACAAAAGCTACCATTTATTAAATATGAGATTCAAGTCACAGATAAACAAATGTGATAATGTAACCTATACTTAACAGCTTGGCTTCAGAGTTTCAGGGAATTAAGAATTTTCCCTTTTTACGGTTGTTATAACACCATTTTTTGTCACAACTTCAGAGCCCAAGTCCTACAGCTCAAGTCCACTGAGCTTGTGCTTCCACAGAAGCCAGGACCTGTGTGAGGATCGAACCCTGTCCCACAGAGAGCACTGAAATCA
>NW_009734613.1:40651-74797 GCF_000703405.1 Apaloderma vittatum | reverse complement strand
ATATTAAAGAGTATTTAGGAGCCACATCCCATGGCTGTTTTCCCTGCTCTGCAATTTCTCTGCTATTTCTTCACATGTTCTTCTCTTTCGATTGCGACCACCTGACTAATCACAAATTGCTGCCTAATGAAGAGTACTGGCATTACAACACTTAATTAGAATTAAGAGGCAGATTTACTTTTAAAACCTGACAGACCAATATGCCCCAGAGCCAATCTCAGCAGTGCAGAACTAGCCCCAAACTTCCATGTCCTGAATTCTTAATTAAAAGTTTGTCAAAACTTCCTATTTTAAGGGGGGAGCCTTCCTCTCCAGCATCCATTAACCTCAAAACAAGTGAGTTAAATTGTTTTTCATCAGCTCTATACTTCATAAACAGCTTGATAAAAATAAACTTAAAGAAAGTGCAACGCTTATCTTCCCTTTCCACTCAACAGCCTTCAGAACTACTGAATAAAGGTGGCTCTCACAATCGCTCCTGTCCAGCACACAATGTGCAGCACCAAAGGAATTTCAGCTACAGAAGCAGCCTTCTGTAGGGCCACCCAGCAGGAAAGAATTATATTACACACACACAAAAAAGGCTCTTCTTTCTTCCTCCACTAAGGGGCTATGGTCAGAGATCAATGTGAGAAGCCATCTATTGAAGTTAGATCCAAATTATTCCCTTACATAAACCTCGTACCTGTAGAGCAGAGCACACACCCAGACCCCGGGAGCAGCTCCTCAGCCTTGTCTGAAGAACAGCGAGCACACGAGACCTCGTGGCTGCAGGCTGCTCCCAGCCTTTTCTTCCACCCTGACTTCTCTGCATCTCCCTTCTCCCTACACCCCACGCGTCGCCAGTTACAGAAATTCACTAGCAGGTCTCACTCTCCTGTCTGCAGAATCAGACAGGATCTTTCTTCTAATATTATCTTATGAAAAGCAATTCCTAGATATCACCTCATATAGAACTTAATTGGCTTATTCTGAAACTTTTTTTTTTTCTTTCCCGAGTTATGTCATCGGATTTGGATTCCAGCCCACTAAACCTCTCATCCAGAATGCAACAAAATACAGCCAGCTGATTCTTTACCCTAATGATCTTCTGTTTAATTTAAAGCCTTTATATTGTTCTGACTACTTCTCTTGGGGGAAAAAAACCCAACGTCTTGGCTAAAATAATTTTGAACTGAGCACTGGGCAATTTTCCATCTATTACGAATGTGAAAAACATCACATGCACTAAAACCTCTTTTCTGTCTTGTTTTAGCCGAGCATCCTAAGGAAATCAGGACATGCCATGACGCTGTTTTTCCATCTGCTGAAGACCAGGAAATTTTGGAACAATTTCTTAAAGTAAATGAAATTTGACAGAAGGGTTGATCCCTTAAAGATTCGAATGTCTACTTCAACTACAAGCTGAGCACTGGAGAAAGTCACAAACAATCGTCACCACTGAGAGAAAGTTACCCCTCTGCCACATTCACTGGCTGCACATGGGCGGGTCAAACATCAATGCCCAGAAGAGGACAAATGCTACAAGTATGAACAACCCTGCTGGGCTTTCCTGCAATTTATCTAGAGCATCCTTCAAAAAAGCTGTGCGAATGGTGTCATATATATGTATGCTGTAATCTAGTTAAAAAAAAAAATGGCTTACGGATGGTATTAATACAAAAAGCCTTGAGTTGGTGTATCTCAAGGGGCAGGAAACTAAAGCCCAAGGAACTTTTGAGGTCACAACTGTGTAAAGAGGCTCTATAAAGTGCTGTGTCAAAACCAGGTGAAATGCTATGAACAGCCACTTGTTATTTTCAGAGAGCCCCTTTCTATGTATCAAAACTGAGAAGGGTGGGACTAAAGCATAAAACGCCTTCGAGACTCTGCTTGGAAAGAGGAGGATGAAGAGATGCTGAAAAGCATCCCCACCTCTTTCACTCCTCAGGACTGTGTGCCTGGCGGTGTGTGAGAGACTTAACACATACGTTACCAAATCATACACAAGGATCGAGGGAAATATTTAGGTATATTAAATACTTCCTTCACTAGCAGAAAAGCAGTGAAATCGTTTACCACTTTTGGAATCCATTTAATCTCCCAAAAAAAGAGCCCTTACAGATGAGCTTAACCTTCACTGTTATATCCTGCATCTGCTCCTGCTCGTAACTTCAGCCAGCTTTGGGCCACATATCCAGAATCCTGCCCTTCGTAACACTTTTCACATCGATGCTTCTAGGCTCCTTCCTCTTATATACACATAAATTAATTTTAGAACTTGTCATCTAACTACCTTTCAAACACAGTTAAAGGTGGCTCCTATTTTGCTCACAATTCCCCTTTGTTGAATCAGTGTCCCCTAAGAAATACAATAACTCTCTAGAAAGAATATAAACTCAACATGCATATGAAGTTGTGCCTAATTTAAAGAAAACAGCCAAACAGGTATTTTATGCTGCATGCTCCATTTTGCGGAGAAAACAGGAATTGCTATTGACACTTCTAGGTATTTTTCTCATTTCTTACTGAAACAATCTGAGATTTTTGACTACAATATTCTAGAGCTAAACTCTTCCAGAGTTAAAAAAAGCAACTATAAATACTTTCACAGTTATTAAATACAATACCAGAACCCTATTTCAGTCTCATAATTGAAAGATTAGAAAGCATCAAACTCAATAAAGATTCCCTAGACATCAAAAAACAGTTTATAAAGTAATTTAAAAGTATACATGTGTGCTAGCCTAGTAAATAAATACTAATCTTTCTATATAGTTTCTTCAAACCTCTTGCACCAACGTAACAGACCTACAGGTCACACACACAAGTCATGCTCTTTAGATAACCTTTATCACAAACTCAGATCAACTTATGTCAAACTTACTCCATAACATTTAAAACATAAAGGGCAACAGAGATCTTGCCATAATAAGTGATGTTTATATTTTTCTTAATGTTATAATTTCTGTTTCCGAAAGGGCTACCTTGAACCTTCACTCCAAATCTAGGGCTGTTTGAAGCTCAAGTTAATTTTAAAAAAAAAACAAAAAACAACCCACCCCACCCCCCAAAAAACCCCACCTGCTGCACCCTCTCAGTAGTACAACTGGAAACTGGATCTCTCAAAGTCCAGTCTGCATTGGAAACAGCCATAGGGAAGAAATGGCCTTTGCTCTCACCATTTTAACACTGCTCTGAAGTCTTGAAAAATATCTTTGGGAGACATTAGGTATCAAAAAGAAGCGCTAGACACCGAGAAGAATTGTGGTTTTGCATAGAAATGCATGTGAGGGCATTCTGTACTGACCACAAGCTCATACTTGGCCCAGCTGGCACAGAAAAAATATTTTCAGAGATAGCTGTAATACCTTCTATTCACAAGCAAAGGGAAGCTGAAAGCTGGCTATATCCCTAATCAACTCCACCAGTACCTCCGGCTGCCAGCTACACAGAGCTACCATTGCCAGTGGATACTGACTATAGCTGCCTTCTGGATGAATGTCCCAAATCACAGGACCAGCATTTGAAAAAGTACAGCCAGAGTTCAACTAGAAATCATGCAACATATTTGCAATGATAAAGAGAATTAATCAAAGTATGTTTGAGTTTATTATCTACATTCAAACGCACAACCTCCCAGCTTTCCAGTGTGAGATATTTCAGCCTGTGTTTTAGCACAATATGCCTGACTCTAAGATACTTACACAACTGTAGCTACTATAAGAAGTGCTTATAAGACTTTTAAATTTTTATCTTCCTTAGCTTGTGGGTGACTTGATTTCACATGGAATAAAGTTAATTTTCTTCCTAGTAGCTGTTATAGCGCGCTGTGTTTGGATTCAGGATAATGAATAATGTTGATAACACACCAGTAATGTAGTTGTGGCTGAGCAGTGCTTACACTAAGTCAAGGACTTTCCAGCTCTTCATGCTGCCAGCGCAGGGGCTGGTGGTGCACAAGAAGCTGGGAGGGCACACAGCAAGAATAGCTGACCCAGCCAAGCCAAAGGGGTATTCCAAACCATGGGATGTCACACCCAGTATACACACTGGGAAGAGCTGGCTCGGGGATTGGCTGGACATCAGTCAGTGGGTAGTGAGCAATTGTATTCTGCATCATTCATTTTGTATATGCTATTATTAGTAGTATTTTTTTCCCTTTCTTTTCTGCCCTATTAAACTGTCTTTATCTCAACCCACAAGTGTTTTTGTGGTGGTTTGTTTGGTTTTTTTTTTCCAGTTCTCTCCCCCATCCCATTGCAGGGGGGAGTGAGCAAATGGCTGTGTGATGCTTAATTACCAGCTGGGGTTAAACCACAACAGCAGGACATATGTTTGCTCTGACCATGAATGAAATAAAACTGTTTAAAGTGTGACTACAAAAATAAAGCTCTTACTTTTCAGCAGCTTACCCTAAAATTATCCTAAAACTGCTCTACTCTTTCTTTTGCAGACATTGATTTCAGTAGAGAATGTAAAGACAGTGAATTCACTTTAACTCATGGTGGTTTGTGTCCTCAAATCACCAGTGCACCAGTCCTAGAGCAAGTCACAATCTGCATTTTGTCTTTTTAAATGTTTCCAGTAGGAGACATAAAATATTTGGCATGGAATCAACTGCTGCAAGGTAAAGCTTGATGGAGGCAACTCCACCTGGCTCATAAACAGCCAGCCTGCTCAAAGAGCACATCAATCTTTCTGACTACAAAAGAAAAATGGGTCACAAACCTATGGGACAAACCACAGATTCCTGAAACCCTTCCACTACTCATCAGCCTTGAAGCTACACTTGCAACATGATCCTTCCACCAAAATGCAGAAATATGAGGAATATGGATCCCATCTAATTCCTAGAAGGCTCTGTGAGTTGCCTTTAAGGATTTGTGTTTCCAACCATTAGGAAAGCACGCTGGTTTGGGATCAACAGCTCCAGTGACAGGGTACGGTGTGGCACACTCACAACCTAAGAGAGGAATGAGCAATGTGCTGTGTAAGGTTGAACCCCACAACAGTAACTGAACCTGGAGGTTTAGAGGAGCCGGTACCTTCATTTTATTGATTGTATGTGTAAGAGTGTCAAGCAACTGGATAATTTTACTGTTCCCTACAAAATAATTCCAAATCTTACAGCTGTAAAATTGCCTCACCTCCAGTCTGCATTTACATGAATAGTCTAAAATGTATATGTATTAATCACACTCTCCTCAGGCAAAACTCCCATTGCCGATTTGACCAAAGCAGTATGTAAGGCTGTCTTTTTGAAACTCAGTGATTTAAGAAGCTGAGATAGAAAAGTTCCTAACCCACTGACTGGAAAAGTTCCTAACCCATTGACTGAGCTATTTAACTTTTAGCTATACATTGTTCTCTCATGAACTGCGCATCACCAGAAGTGCACTCTCCACCTGCCCCTCTCAGTAAGTCAGAGTCCTACAGTTTGACTACAGGCAGATCTGGGAAAAAACACAATTGAACTAAAATGGATTTTTGTTACTCCATGTACTAAGGCTGGAAGACAGGTGCATTTCCACATTAACTTGAAAACAAGTATTTTAGTTTTCCAAACTAAATTGCTTCTTTTAGATTCCAAAAGCTTCAGTTTCTAAAACAAAGAATGATCACGATCTAGCCTTGGGTTACTCTTACAGGAGAAAGAAAAACCTAGATGCACCACTGGACATGGTGTTGTCTTACTAGAAACAATGCATCAATGAGGATTTAAGACCTTGTTCTGATATATCAGAAAGAACTTTCAATAAATTGAAATCATTTCTCCGAGAAACTAAACAGAGTCTGCAAATTCATTCTATACGAGTAATCCATTACAGAGCACAACGCGCAGGCTGCCTCCACGGACAACTGTTCTTAGAGACCACAGGGCATGCAGGACTTGAGCTGGAAGCGCAGACAAGAAACGGAGCACATCACTGTTGATATTCTACCCTCAAAGAATCTTCAGCTTCCATAAACGTAGAGCTTTGCTGTCAAGCTCTGGTAGAACATAGTATTGGATGTTAAAATAACACTGCTTTGATTACCTTACTTCTCTTCACTCCTCGCTTGGATTCCAACAGGATTTCAGTGTCTGCTGTGTCAATAGAGCTGTGTGAATAACAGATTTCTGTTTGGGCACTGAACGGCAAAAAAAAAAGAAAAAGGAAAAGGAAGAAAAAAACTCTTAACTCTGTTTTAAGTAGACTAAATGGAGACTGGGGGGGATATTGGAAAAAAGTAATTCCAAAAGAAGGCAAAATGTTTGTTTAATCTAAAAGAAATATTTTGCTTTTACATCAACAACGTCTTTTAAAAATATTTTGATTTTTTATTTTTGTTTAAGATTCGGCCCAGTTCGTTTACAAAAGAAAAAGCAAACATTAATCACTTCACCTAAAACTGTAGAAAAAAAACATTTTGACACTGAAGTATTATTCTCCAGTTTTACAGATAAAACTGTCAGATGGAAAAGAAATTTGGGAATAAATGTATTTCAACCCAAACATACTTTTTTCAGAGAACTTATTAATACTATTAAAAAAAAACCCATCCTTTCTTCTTGGCAAATGCCACGTTCTAGATACTGCCTGCCTGGAAGCAAAGAGATCACACAGAAAAATAAACCGAAACTTGTGCTGAAGTGGCTCTTTACGAGCACTGCCAAAACACCAGCAGTATTAGTAGTACGAATTTTTTCTGCTTGAAAGCAAAAGAAGCAACTGGCCTAAAAGTCTGTGAACACCCTTACTCTGTAGGGTTTTTTCTATTCACCACACCCTGCAAATATGTCCTGGGGTTTCAGTGGGTTTTGTTGTTGCTTTTTGTGGGGCAGAGAAGGAGGGACTTGGGGGTGGGGCTTGTTAATGTTAGTACCAGGAAAAAAAGGAAAATAGAAAAAAAAAATTACACTGGCATAACACTGCTGAAATGATGACAATTTTTATTTATTTTTTTTACCCCACAGCAATTTATTTTCCTGCCTGCGCTTTGCTGCCGCTCGTGCAGCCCCATGTCCGGCAGCGCTGCAGCTCCGTGAGGAACAAGTGCTGCCTCCCCAGCTCGGATAATTCTCACAGCTTGAAGCCAAGAGCTTACTCCACTGGGAAAATCAGCCTGAATCCCACAAAATCACATGACCTTTGGATTAAACCTTGCTGCCGATCTGATAACTTCCAATTAAAACAATTAAGCCTTTGGGTATAAATTATTTCGTATTGCTGATTATTTAGACACTACACTGTTCACTACCACAGAAAAATCATCTTTGTTACTGTTAGCTCTTCTGGTAAGAATCAAAACAAGCAGAAGCAAATTAATAAATGATGACATGGGAATTACAACAAAATAGATTGACAACTTGCGGGTATGACTCTGAAGAATAACATTTTACAATTTATCAAAAGCATTGCTAATAGGTGAGATTTAGTTTACAGTGTTGTCAGAAACATTTATAAAATGCTTAAAAAATGAACTGTTACATTTATGAGTCATACTTGTTATTTCATGAATTTACTGTTGCAGTTCCTTTTTACATATGTTCTCAGGATGTACTCCTCACCATAATAAGCACTCTGTTCACAAGCTACATGAACATAACGTGCAATTTAGTTCCACGGCTGTCTTGTTTCAATCTATTTTTCTGCTATTAATACAGCCTAAAACAGATATGGAAAATAACAATAAAAAGCGAACCATAGAATGTTTGGGGTTGGAAGGGACCTTGAAAGATCATCCAGTCCAGCCCCTGCCAGAGCACGATCACCCAGAGCAGGTCACACAGGAACGCATCCAGGGGGGTTTGAATCTCCCCAGAGAAGGAGACTCCACACCCTCCCTGGGCAGCCTCAAGGCTCCAGCACCCTCACAGTGAAAAAGTTTTTCAGAATGTTTTTTTGGAACCTCCTGTGCTCCAGCTTGCCCCTATTGGCCCTTGTCCTGTCACTGGACATCGCTGAAAAGAGCCTGGCTCCATCCTCCTGACACTCACCTTTTACACATTTCTAAATAGTCTCCTCCAAGCTAAAGAGACCCAGCTCCTTCAGCCTCTCCTCATCAGGGAGATGTTCCACTCCCTTCAGCATCTCTGTGGCTGCGCTGGACTCTCTCCAGCTGTTCCCTGTCTCTCTTGAGCTGAGGGGCCCAGAACTGGACACAAAATTCCAGATGTGGCCTCACCAGTGCAGAGCAGAGGGGCAGGAGAACCTCCCTCGACCTACTAGCCACCCTCCTTCTAATACACCCCAGGATGCCATTGGCCTTCTTGGCCACATTGCTGGCTCATGGCCATCCTGCTCTCCACCAGGACCCTCAGGTCTCCAGCAGGTCAGTCCCCAACCCATAGTGGTACTTGGGGTTGTTCTTTCCCAGGCGCAAGACTCTGCACTTGCCCTTGTTGTATTTCATAAAATTTCTCCCCACCCAACTCTCCAGCCTGTCCAGGTCTCCCTGAAGGGCAGCACAGCCTGCTGGGGTGTCAGCCTCTCCTCCCAGTTTTGTGCCATCAGCAAACTTGCTGACAGTGCTCTCTGTTCCCTCAGCCAGGTCATGGATGAATATATTGGATAGTCCTGGTCCCAGCACCAACCCCTGAGGGACTCCAGGAGACACAGGCCTCCAGCTAGACTCTGTCCCATGATCACACCTCTCTGACTTCTCCCCTTCAACCAGCTCACAACCCACCTCACTACCCAACCATCCAGATCATACTTCCTCAGTTTAGCTTCAAGGATGCTCTGACACTTATATGTTAAATCCAGTTGTATTTCTTAGCATCTAAATCACAAGACTGGGAAAATACCCAACTCCTGTGGGAACTGAACTTCCACCTGCTGACCCTGAGCCAAGTCCTGCTGTCTAACGTTATCTCCCGGTTTCTGCACACCAAATTCCCTTTATCTCACTAAACTCTATGTGCTCATGCCGATCACAAAGACATAAGAAGCAGAGAACACAAAAGATGATTTTAGTTACTGTCTTCAAGAAAATGAAATGCAGTATCTTTTGGCTACTGTGCCACTGCATTTTTAAACTAGAGAGTTTTGACCATGATCATGATTTTGTATCTACTGACCAGCAACATTTAAGGAGAACATTTGAACTGGAAAGTTTTCAGAGTTATTTTCATCTCATCAATGCACAGTAATGTTTGTCAGTTCTGATCAAGACTGCCCAAATTCAAATATCAAATACTTGCAACTGTCTGATCAAGAATTCATTACGAACAAGAGATTATTCAATTCCTCATTGAACAACCTAAAACCACAACTCTGAGAAAAATCACACATAATTCTTGGGTTGTCTGTGAATATATAAAAAATGAACTTTTAAATAAATTCTTTGATCTGAATTATAGATCCATGTGTCCAATGATACAACTACACAATCCAATTTTCAGTATAATCCATTTTCCTGTATCACTCTTTCTTACTTGATACTATTCTTGCACACTTCCCCAAAAGCATCCATTGTCCTTCACTAGCTAAATAAAAAACACTGCTGAAAAGTTTTGTTTGGAAGAAGCATGCAACACAGATCTTTTCCCATTCTATGCAGAACACTAATTAATTTCATTTGATTTATTACACTGCTCTCTTCTAAAGCTACAGAAGAGGCACACTCAAGGGACAAGGACCAGACCTAAGAGTTTCTCACAAGCATTATATGCATGTTCAATAACTTATTAACAGAGATTAGAGACACTACTAGATGGGAGCAGGCAGACACCTAACAATGACAAAGTAATGTCATTATTACGGTCTTCTCATTCTTTTTCATCTAGGTTAACTGCTGCAAATCACAAATTACAGACTTAGCCACTCTGTGAAAAAATGCTGTACACCCTATGGTGCCTTCGTTATGGATCCCCCTACATTAACGACTTAAGAAACAAAAAGGTAAGAAACAAAGAGTATCCTTAGACCAAGTGCACGTAGGAGTGATACATCACTGAAATTCATCCAAGCCCTTACAAAGAAATACTGTTTTTACAGAGAAGTCTTCAGAGAAACTCTGCAAACCAGACTTAGACCCACGTGTGACTTGTTCCTCAGTTGCTCCAAGCTCCAGCTCCAGCCAACAGCAGCTTGAGCGGCAGTTCGTTACCTGGGTCAGTACTATAAAATCTTCGCAGCAGGAAGGTTTCTAAAATCAAAAGAAAGGACACTACAAAGGGCTCCAAAGGTGAAGTTTCAGTTGGAGAATGAGGTTAGTTAGCCACTGCTTCCCGCTCATCTCCCAGTGAAGCTCCTCCTAAGCCTCTCTCACAGCATGGGCTGGCACCATGAGCGTGCAAGAGAGGTGGCACAGGAGAAAGACACTGAGGTGACCGGAAGTGACACAGAGAAGGGCTAATGCCCTGGTAACTTCACTCACCATCTGAGATGCACCTCCAAGCTCCATCTTGCTGGAGGGAAGTTCAGGCCAACACAATCCCACAGGCTCTGCAGCCCACGTGAACTGTTGTTAAGATGATGATGCACTGGATTTTGTCATTTAACGGGGTCCAAAAAAATGTGGGTTTTTATCCCTTTAGGCAGTCAGTGGGAATACTGAGCAACAATGCCAGGCATGGATGACAGAATGACAGGATGAAACACTGGTTTTTTAGAGCATGGAGCTGAATTCTACAGAAGATGCTTACGTAAATGAAAATATGAGCACATAATGCAGCTACCCTAAATGCTTTCAGCAAGAGCAGTTACTTGCATAGAATTTTGAATTGTCAAATGCTATGCATTAGTATAGGCCTTACACTGTTTTACCTGTAACTGCTACATTTCACAGTTCTAAATGACTCCCCCCTTGCCTCCCACAACTGACCAACTATTCCAGGCAAAACACTTTATGAACTTTGCCGCTTCCTCCAGCATTTATCCAAGAAAATACACTACTTATTGCAATGGAAATCTTGTTAAGGGAACATTAAAAAAGGAAAAAAGGTTGTAAACAACTAATATTATAATCTAACACAACTATAATCTAACACAACTAATATTATAATATAATTGCATATTGTAAACAACTAATATCACTGGATTGACAGAAGAAGCAGCAAATTGCCTGTTTTCTTTCTCAACTTTGATTTTAAGGACTCCACCAATCCTATTCTGGTGGATCAAAAATTCCAAAAAGTTTAAAAACTAGTATGTACCACTGCTCCTCATCTGTCTAGTGATCTAGATATTTCTTTGTGAAACCTTCTCAGTCAGAACTGGACAACGATCACATCTAGTGATGACGTTTGCCCCACTGTTTTGGGGTGGGAAGAATGTCCCATTTTTTTTTCTTTGTAACAAGAACATGTACGGAGTAATTGAAGTGAAAAAGGGTACTGAGAGACCTCCAGTATCTTGTTGAACAATTAAGTGAGGAAGAGACACTTCCAAGGCATGGCTGCTTAAGGATCCCAGCCACAGAGAACAGTTTGATCCGAGATCAGCGAGTATCCACCATGTTACGTGTTCTCCTTCTGAGTCACAACTTGGAGCTCAAATATGGATGTTGACACAGTTTTAATAGTGTGAAGTTCATGGTGCTCCTTAGCTATACAAAACTCCATCTGTACACATCACTGCAGGATCAGACCCACAGTCACAATCAAAAATCAGAGAGACCACCGAGACCAAATTCAGAGACAGTTCTCTGCTACACATTATATTCTAGCTATGTTGTTTTATAACGAAGATTTATTTTTTTCCCTCCATTTTCACAAACTTACAAGAAAATCACATATGTTTTTAATGTATCTGAGGAGAATCTGTGTTTGTCAATCCAAGCAGCCGTCATTTTATTGTCAGATTCTAATGTCTCATAAATGACACACTATTTTTAACCACTTGCCAATTACCCCCTCGTGTTACTACTTGAAATTGTTTCCTGTGATTACTCTGAGCACTATGTAGAAGAAAAATTCTCAATTTCAAATATAACATCAGGCTCTAAAGTTCCACGGTTTTGCCATTTTTGAGATGATAGCACAGTCTTACTGTGACTAAGGACTGCAAAATCGTGGTCCACGTAATTGAATCTAAAGATCTGACAACACTGACCTTATCAAGAAATGAAACTTTTGGCTGAGGTTCAAACCATGCAGGAGAAATAAGCTCTTGCTGGTTGTTTGTAAACGTCATATGAAAATGTACTTACTCATTATTAACAACTTGTAAACTGAACACACTGCAGGTCTCTAACTGCTGCCAAGTAAAGTATTCCTTAGTACAATCATTTCATTTGCATCTAATTCTTGGCTTAATTTTGGCAGCACAACCAAGCATCCCTTCTCGTGACTGTAGGAAGGTTACTCTAACAAGTTAAACATTTAGACGGTGTAATAAAAAGTGAAGATAGAAGAAACGGTGGAGGCCAGGTTAATTGTGTGAATGCCCATAGTGCTGCTGGCCTCAGTGACAGCCTAACGTTAGTACAAGATGTGCAACAAAAAAAAAAAAAGGATTCTAGGGAGAACGAGGCCATTGGTATCCTATTTTTGTTGTGACAATGCCAGCCATGACAACATGTGACCTGGACCGGTGAGCCATCTCCTTTGGGATAAAATAAAACAGAAGGCTCCAAGCAAAATCCCAGGTAATGTGAGCACTAGGCTTCCATGAGCATCACAGTCAACTCAAAAACCAGAAAGTTTCATAAAAATGCAGCAAGGAGTTATTGCAAATAATCCCAATTGCTCTGCGGGAGGGTATCATTTTAAAAGAAGGCACAAGAAACCATGGGGCTTTTAAGATGCTACCTTACGTACCTTTCTTGTTCTTGCACACAGCTGTCAGGATGCGGTCTCCAGGTCCACATTTTCCATGGCGAGTCACACATATTCCTTCCGAAACAATCCACTCGTAACACATAGGGTCTTCACAAGGAATAGATTCAATTAAATGTGGACAACCTGCCAGGGCGCCTACAGGATCTACGACCACTTGCCTTTGCCTCATTTTAAAGCCTGGAAAAAGAAAAACTGAATTAACTGGACAGCTGCAAATAATATTTAAGCCAATAATCTAGTAGCAAGAGGACTGTATAGGGCATGTGAAACTGGGAAATATCAAAAACCCCAAAACCAAACAAATAAAAAACCCCAAAAAAACAAACCCAAGAGTGCAACAGTTAGAAGCTGAATTGATTGGGACAGTACCGGGCTATATGTGCCCACATTCCAGCATGTAAAATCTAAGAGTGTGTAAAAAATTCCAACCACCCACATTTTTCATATTTCTTTCTCCCTTTCATCAACATTAAATAGAAAAACACATGTTCAAGTATAGGAACTTGCCACTGACGGACATATTAATGTAATAACAACATTAAAGTAAAAAGAGAGAAATAGTTAAGGAACTGGAAGATATAAAGGACATTTGTATTCTGCCTGGGAATCCAGTAATGAAAAGGCTTGTTTTGAGATACAGCAGACCAGTTTACCAATAAATTAGTATTCTGCCTTATAAAGGTATAAGGATTTCTGATACATAATGCATACCAACCTCTTTGAAATGACATCCTACTAACTTGGAAGATTCAAATGTAAAGTGAAATAAAAACGTTACAGAAATAATGAAAGAACTGATTATATAATGTACCTCCTTCTGAATAAAACCAAAAGCCATATTGCTAAATAAAATGCAGAACTAATACGCAAGTTTTGTTATGCAAACGACACAGAATCTCAAGAAAGGCAGAAAAAAATATATGGTGGTCTTTCCCACGTCAGAGTCAGGCAAGGGGCAAATATACAGCATTTGTGGATGCCACATGGAAATGTCTTGGCCATGAAACAGAAAATGAAAAATAAAACATTCCAGAGAATATAACAGACCAAACTTGCACCATTCTGAAAAAGCAAAAAGAAATAATTCAGAACAATTTAAAAATTAAACGGTTTTGCAAATCTTTAACCATATGTCTTTTATTATTTCTGTTTTAATTTGAAAAAATTTTGATCAGTCAAATCACTTCAGAGACTTCCAATGTGTGATTTCCAAATAGTAATATTTACTCCCTGATATGAACTCCAACAGTCATTTCTTCAGCTTAGAGCCTCAGGAAAGGTTCTGCCATAAACCTCAGAGTGTTGCAGCAACAACCTCACATGTTGGTCAATCAAGATCCAGGGAGGTCAAATCATATTGGCATACACTTCTTCCAGGAATTTAAACCAACCCCAGAACAATGAGAACAATCTCTCGGGTCAGCCCAACTCCAGGATGGCAGGTTTGGGGATACACCTCAGCCCTGGCTCCTTCACCCAAGCATCGCCCTCAAATCCAGGCAATGCAGCGGGACTTCCGAGGGGGTCACAGAGGGACTGCTTGGCACTGAGGAGTGCTGCAGCTCCTAACCCAACAAATCCTCCTTTTCTAAAAGTTCAAGGCAGGATAAAAGGATCTGAATCAGCCTAAGATTTTTTTATTTATTTTTCTCTCAAGAATAACATCAAAAAGCTTTTAAAGGTTGTGCTCCATTCCTGCACGCATATCTAAGATCTTCATCCTATGTCAGATTAATTAAAAAAAAAAAAAATACATTAAGCTCCCAGTGTAGAATTGGACGCCAATGCTTTTGCAATCTTACTGGATCTTTAGATCCCTCAATGCTGCAAAAGCCGTATCTAAGAGCAAGCCATCACCTCTCCTTCCGTGGCGGTCCTGGCAGTTCTCAGGAAGGCAGGGACCCCATGCCGACCAGGCAGACACCACACACTCGGTGGGGCACAGCAGGTTGCACAGCTGGGAAGCCGAGGGAGCAGGACCTGGGCAGAGCTTCCCATCGACCGGTCTAGTAACTGAGAGGAAACAAAAAAAAACAAAAAGAACAGAAAAAAAAAAGAAAAATAGAGCTGTAACTTTGTCCTGACCAATGTACAGAATTCCAGGGTTTACTGCTGGCCTTCATTTTCCAGAATGCACCAAAATCCTGCGGTTTTATAGGGTCTTATCTCCCAGAGCAAAGCAGTTAATCCTGTGTTCAGCAAGGCACTTAAAGTTTTATCTAAATCATCCATATTCAGCAGGCCAATTAAGATTATGCTTAAGGGTAAATGGGCGCTTTAAAACTAATGCTAAATTTCTACAACATTGGAACAACAAACTGGAATCCAACACCACCACCACCACCATCCCCCCCTTTTATGGCCAAGGAGACCTCTTTACACGGTACTGAAGAGAACGATGTGTAAGCAGAAAATCCAACAAGCTCTCGCTGCCGTTGGGAGCCAGGCAGAGGCAGGTGGCAAAAGCCTGAGCACCGGCAAATCTCCCCACACCCATCCGCTGCAGGGACACTGCCACCTCCAGATCCAGACCATTTGAGTTTGATTAATCTACTTTCAAAAAAATTGAACAGAGTGCCTGTTTGGTGGGTTTTTTGTTGTTTTGTTTTTGTTTTTTTTTTTTACACAGACATGCAGAAAGTATCTTTCCCACCTGGGAGACATCTACCCAAGTTGTTACTCTCAAGGCAGGCACGGATCTCCCAACCTCTTCACCCAAGAGATGAGCTGACCCTAAACTCTGCCAAGAACCAGTTTAGTTAAAAATGACAATAAATATGGAAAGTTGATTCCCTTTATATTTTCATTTATCATAAGAGAATTCTAGTTTCAATTAATTTGTTTCGTCTTTTTATTTGGGGCAGAAGGAGGAAGGAAAAGAAGGGGAAAGACACTTAAATCTAGCTTCTGAGCCACTGTATGATATTGCATTTTAATTACATTATGGGTGAATTTGGCCGTCTCTTTAGATAAATCAGTATCAAAGCAGGCTTTGAAAAGGCAAAGGCTTGTTTGAGTTTATTCTGCCATGGTATTACCAAGAAATCATTAATTTTTATAGCTACTGAGTTTGCTTTATCCTCATTTTCATTTTTAATGTCTATTTTTCTTTTCTGCCATGCATGGAATTGACTTGAAAAGAATTTATAAAAATATACCAAACATACAAGTAATCTTTTCTCTTTTTTTTCTGATATTTTGCCATTTTCTTTAAAATTAATCATCTGAAGAAAAAACCACAACTTCTTTTTTTGAAGACAAGACTTTAGTGCTCAAAAACCCAATAAATTTTGATTTGTGCATCCCGAAGCTGAGACTTCAGACCAATATCAGTTGCTTATGATTCCAGCTCATCATAATAACAGGATTAAATGACAGATGCGATTTAATTTGAAGCTGAAAGATAATATGTTAGTAAAAAAGACCATTTTCTGAATGATTTCTGAGACACTGGAAGGCCTTTGACATGTTCATTTAGAGATTACAACAAGGTGGCATAAATCCAATTCACCTGAATGTTAATAAAAACAGACCTTTTCTAGAGACCTCGCAAGCAAAGTGACAGACAGAACGAGATAAATATTGGAGTTTTAAGGATAAGAGCATTTATTTGAGCAAGAAGTCTCATGCATGGCTTAAGCTGCCTTTCAGCATGAAGCTTTGCAAAACTGTATCATTTTTTTAGAGCTCACTTGAAAACATCAAATGAAATAAAATTGAGGGCAGATGCTTGACCCAAGGAATATAGTTCGGTCCTACTTCACTCTAACTCAAGGTGTCATTATTAGCAATTCATTTTTAGATTGTTTCTGTATTGCAATTTAACTATTTAGACACAGAAGCCACTAGATAAAGCAGGTTCGTTCTCCTGCCTTGAAAACTGACCAGCTACAACCAGTGGTGCCGAGGATATTTCAAATTGATTTGGGATAAAAGAAAAACAAGAAAAATTAGAATCACAGAACTGTTTGGGTTGGAAAGGACCTTAAAGAACGTCTCATTCCAATTCCCCTGCCATGGGCAGGGACACTTCCCAATAGGGCAAGCTGCTTAAAGTCCTGTTCAGTCTGGTCTTGGATACTTCCAGGGATTTGATCACAAAAAGTTAAAGGGGGAGGTTTTTGCCTGTAGGCTGAGCCTACCAGCCATCCCAGACTCATGGAAGAGTCCTTCCTGCTCCAGATTAAATCTCTGCCTTCCCCTCCCTGCCAACCACCTTCCTCCCTCAGGCTGATGCCTTATTTAATTCTTGCAGTGGGAGCTCTTTTCCCAGGACCAACACCCTACTTGTCACTGCAGTAAGATTGCTTGTTTCCTCACTTCCTTAGGTAATTCTATGTATTCTGTAAAATGTAAATCAGAAAAAACACATAACTATTCTAGTCAAATATCCAAATACATTCTACATCTGTATCAGCTTATATTCACTCTGCACTGACTACAATCCTCTAGTGAAAGTCTTCAGGAAAAAAGACAATAACAAAAAGAAACAAGCTGCATTAATAAATGCATAGACAATACCATCCTTTTCCAAAATCAGGCAGGTATAAAGATCCACCATCTCCAGCACAATAGTCAGACTGACTGGATGGACCCACAGGGTCCTCTATAAAAAGAGTTTCATCCCTTCATCAGCCCTTTGATTGACAACTCCAATTTCCATCAGTTTTACTTAAAAGCTTGATCTGATTTTCTGTTGCTATTCTTTCGTACTCTAATAAATAAATTTTTTTTAATTAATTATAAAGTGTCAGGTTTTTTTTCCGTGAACCTTCTAAATGCCAAAATTCTCACACACTGCAGCCTCCAAAAAGGCACAGATAGCCTGGCTGGGGATGCCCTGCTCAAGAAAAACTACTCCCTCATTATACCTAAGATAAATGAACACAGCTGCTAGGACTGTCCACATAGCAGACAGCCTTCTGATTTTACTTAAAGACTGATTCTGTCATGGCACTTTCCACATTCATACAGAAAAGGTGCTGGTGTAATTATTTTAATTGGAAAAATATTACCCACTTTTTGAGGTGAAGAGGCGAGGCAGAAGGCAGGGAAGGGAAGAGTGGGAGGGGGCAGCGGGATCTCTGACTGAAGTTGCAGCTTACCTACTACACTTGTTCGTACCTTTTAAAATCCTGCATTCTTCCCAATTCACAGAACAAACTCAAAAAAAGCAATCAAGCACTAATCTGGAAGCCTTTGAAATATTGCACATTTCTGTAGCTGTTATATTGAATCTATCCCTTACAAACGCGACTACAGCTGTTTCCATCACCAATGTCTGCCTCAAGTTTGAATTTTACTATTTACTGTTATTTTCAGGTTATTGCTACCAGCAGGAGATAATAAATTGGGTTCCAAAGTATCTTGTTTCCCTATATATTTTTACTTAGGTAGTGATTTGGAGGAAGAGTGGAAGAGGAAAACAGCTCTGATATGATTATTTCCATAATGTAATTTTAAGCTAATAAATAAATTATCTGTGAATATAGTCTTTTGGACACATACTTGCAGGCATACATACCAACACCATGGTAAAAAGCAAGGATGACCAGAGAGAGGGAGAACTGTACAGATGGCATTTCGGTCACAGTGATTCCTTTCAAATTAAGTTTTTCAACCCCTCAGGAGGTAAATAACTTTTTTTTTCCTGGACCTTAACTTTATTTCACTTTTACAACGAAAAAAACATTTCTGACAGTAACACCAAAATGAGACATTTCTAAATATCACTAACATATCCAGAATACAGGCAAAGAATATTAGGACCGTCTCTTACATACTGGTGCAGCCGTATTTTAGCTAATATTCAATTCTCAACACAATAAATCCATACGTGTATCTTTTGGCAAAACTAAGCCGAATTAATGATTGCCAGGGTACAATGAAGGGATGGCACATTTTTGTGCAAGTTCTTACTGCTTTTGCCATGACTCATAAACCAAAAACATTTGGATCAATACAAAGGGAAATTACTTGAGAAAATCACAAAGGAATGGGCTGTGTTATAAAAACACCTACACGTGTAAAAGGTAATAAGGATAAACCAGCATAACATTTGTAAGTAATTTCTCTAACCTGAAAGACTTGTTTTTACAGCAAAAAAATAAAAGATCAGACAAGGGAGAAGTGGTGAATGTAATTTAACTAGCCTGAAAACCCAGTCAGCCCTAGTCCAGAGCATCCCTCCATTAAAGAAGCCTAATGCACTCCATGCCTGATGGAAAAGGTTCCTTTATGCTTTTAAGAAGAATCAATTATTTTTGAAGCCACAAGGCACAAAGTTGAAGCCCTCTTCCTCAATTACAATCTATTTAAACAGACAAGAAACAAAGTATGAATAGAAGGCTAATCACAGCATGAAAGAGGGTTAATAGTGGCTTGCCAAGAGCAACAATGATTTAATGTATTACAGAACAATAAAGATCCTGGCAATTTTAGTAAAGTGACACAGACTATTAGCACGCCACGGAGCAAGAAGTTTCTCTGTGTCCCTATCCTCTGCTGTACAATGAGACCCCAACTGGGGTATTGTGCTGTCTCACTACAGCAGAATCCATAGAGATTATCCACAGAAACCACAGATCTGGCAAAAATTCAGAGTGAACATGGGGCTTCCCACCAGCAGTCACACAACCGAGCACACTAGGGGTGACAAGACGTTAAGGGCGTCGAGGAAAATCAGTGGAGGCAACAGGGATGCTGGAATACCAGAGAAGGCAATGATGGGAAGGAAAAAGAGGATTCTCCAGTACATTTGAACCTCACTGGTTGTTGTCTGGAAAAGGCCACCAGATGCTGGAAACTACTGGGACAGACCACAGAGAGGGTGAGAAAAGCCACAAGTTAAACAGGGAAGAACACCCAAAGGTGGGGACATACTTCACAAAAGCCTCATGAGAGCGTGAGCTTTGCCCATCACTAAGTTTAGCATTCATCAAGGAGCAGAAATCTGTTGGGTGACTGTCCTGTCACTGGAGCAGAAAAGCATCACCTCAGATGTGTCTTGATATCCGGATGTGGTGGCCTAGAGCTAAGCCAGTGACACACGAAGCTGGTCCACTCCTGGCATGGCCATGCCAACTCTGGTCTTCGAAGCAGCAGGGCTGCTCCATGCAGAGCTGGCCCAAGTTCACAAGCTCAATTTATCTCAACTGCCTCCTGTTCCAGGACCAAACCAGTCACCACTGGCTTCATTATCTCTCCCCAGTGCCCCAGTTTGTGGTGTAGCCTCCTACATAAAAATCCTTTTATTTTTCCATCTGACTCAACATCATTGTTTGAACACAATGCTGCTCCCTGTCCTCCTAACAATGGGACAAAATGACTCAGAATACACTGTCACAGTTTTGAACAAAATTAATCCAGCTCCAGCAGCAGGAAATAATGACAAAAAAACCCAAATGCAGTTAAAAATCCTAGCTTTCAAAGATAAAACTCTGAGCTAAAACCTAGTATCTCACGTGAACTGACTGGGCAACATAATATTTGCTGCATAGCAAAGCTGAGTATACAAATAAAAGTATTTATAAAGAGATAAATATTTCATGGTCATATCAAATAGCTTGTTTACAGAAAAAGGCATGTTCTTTAGAAGGCACCTTTTAGAAGGCACAATTCTTTCACTGTCAAAATCTTTTTATACAATATTCCCTTCATTTTTACTTTTTTTCCCTAATGTATTCAAACTAAAATTTTTGAAATACGCATTTAAATACTACTGTCAAGCACCGCAAGAATTTGAATAAAATCATTTCCTCTCTTGCTTCTAAAGGGTTTCCCCCGAAGAAGCCAGCTGTTACATATTTATTTTTCCATTATGTGAGCTGGATCTCATAAATTCTGTTTAGCATTTGGTGAGCTTACAGATCAATAACTCGGCATCCCAGCAATATAAATCCGATGCAGACTTCCCTGAATATATTTTACACTTCAGAAGTTATTTCTCATCTCTGCGAGACAGTTCAGTCCCCTCAATGATAAATAACTAGGTGGGGATGAGAGGGATCCTTCGGGCGGGGGGTGTTTCTTCCACCTGAGAACATGGTTTCAGGCCAACTAAGCCCCAGGCTGGATGCTCCTGTTCCCGTACCACGAGCCACAAAGCTTTTTTCAGACCACAGCTGATCATCAGTTCTCTCCCCACTACGGTCCTGGTCAAGTTTTCTCACTACTAATGTAGTCTAACTTATTCCTTTCCAATTTCATAAACCAGAGAAGGACAACAAGATTTAAAACATCAAAGTCCCTAAATTCTAATTACTGCAGAGTAAATCAGCCTTCTCATTCCTGTGGCTTCACCAGCATAAACTTGAAGTAAAAAAAAAAAAATAAGAAAAAAAATAAATCAAACAGCGTGCATTTAATGTAGTGCTCGTACTGCACACAGGGTTCCTGTGCCAACCCCTATGGGCAGCTTATCTCCACCAACAAAGTATTTTCCCAATAAATACGCAGGACAGTAACATAAAGAAAAAAAACCTGCACAACCAACTTAATGTCTTTAAAGACTCAGGCATGGTGGCTCCCAGGAAAGCACCCAAAGGCACGATGGCATGTTCAGAGAGCACCCTTAGGTGGTATTCCTCTCTTCCTGAAAATATTTCCATAGTTTCTTGAACAGATGCCACATGTACCAATCTGAAACGCTAATCCCCCAGAAGACACACACTGCAAGATCATGATTCAGAGCAGAACAAAGAACTCACAGGGATAAAATGTGGCACCCTCATTAGGAAACAGAGCGTGCAGAGCAAAGAAGGTAAAAATGCATATTTTAGAGCTAAAAAAGACAAAAGAGCAGAAAGAAAGGGATGAGAATGAATATAAAATAATACAAGATACGAAAGAAAGGACTCCTCAGATTTTTCTCTGTGCAACTCCAAAGAGGTGCTAATTTCTGGGAAATAAAATCCAATGCCAAAACAGCTCCCATATGGGAACTGAATAGTCTGAAAAGTTCACTCATCAGGTGAGAAAGGATTAGACATTTTTGTCCATAAGAAGCAGGGAGAAAGCTCAGTGTTCTGTGGAAAACAAGAAAGGATTAAGGCCATAAAATTATCATGGTGAGATTCTTATAGGTTAGATGAAAGTTCAGGGGAACACTTCCACTTTCAGACCATTTGCGCATTCTGTCAGTAGAGTGGCTCGTAAGACAAAAATACATAAGGGAATAAGCACAGGGATGGATCAGAAAGTAACCATCAGACCTGAAAAGGTTGTGTTGGATTGTAAGCAGACTAAAGGAATTTTTGCTCCTACACCTGGTGACACAAGTTTATTAAGAAAATATGACGTAAGATGAACAAGGTGGAACTGCATCTTAAAAATAAAGCAAAGGTACAGGCTGGTGAACTACAATGGAATAAGTCAAGAAATTATGTCTACTAACAGGTGAGGATAGAATATCTCTCAAAGGAAAGAAATATAAAAGTAATACAGACTTCTCTAAGAAATAGTTTTGCAGGGTTATACTAAAAGGTATGTAAAAATAAAGTCAGTTGCTACATATCTGCTACTGAAATCTAAGATCGATAAAAATAAATATATGGAGACAAATATGATGGAGAAACTTATTAAACAAAAAAATTGTAAACAAAGCTTCGGCATCTTGTACAGGTATGAGAATTTCATGTGGGTTTTCAGATGGAAAATAAAGATTAAGAAGATACAAAACTGCAATGACTTGCTGGTGAGACGGTAGTTAAGAGATACATTTTATTAGCCAAGTTTACTACGCTGTGTAAACAATAAAAACAATTCAAGGAAGAACAGCATCTCGCAAAGGATTTTTCAGTCCTGTAATTAAAACTTAAGTAGACAAGCTCCCAAAAACATTATGGGAAAATTCTGAAAGCAAGAGGTAAATTGGATCTCATTCAAACAAGTGAAAAAGCAAAAATGTCAAGATATATAAGGCACTTTTTTCAGGGCACACAGATCCCTATTTAGAAAGCTAGAGAAAATACAGAGAGAACAACAATCCCAGTCACTAGGGACAGTAGGTAATTAGTACGGAGAAGAGAAGAGATGCTTCAGGAGAATTTTATAAGTGATGCTAGCCCCCAGACTACTGATAAAGTGTTATAGTCTCTAGATAAATCCAAAAAGCAAAATTTAATTAGAAAATACAAGGATACTCCCAAGCCTTCAGGGGAGAAGGCAAAAAAACCCTAAGGAAGAAGATTAAATGTAGGAACCTCATATGTTTATTAGCTGTTCAAATATAAACACAGACACCTTCCCCATATTCTAAGAGGAATTTTAATTCTCATATTACTGGATTGAATTTATTGTGACTGAGAGTTGCATTGCCAAACAAGGAGAGAGGATTCATAAACTGATCATTGCATAAATTCTTCCATACTTTCGCCAAATGCCTTTTTTTTGGTACACTGGGGATTGTTAGGGATGTTCATCCAGATTAATTGAAATTTATTGTGAGAAATGTCATCTAAAATGTGTTAAAATCAACAGTCACAAAAATTTTATCTCAGTGTCTGATTTCAAAAATCAGTTAAGATCTGCATTTGTGCTTTATCTAAAAGAGCTTCTATATGAGTGAGCAGATTTACATTTAAAAAGAGGTACAATGAAGGGTAACCACCACTGCATCCACAGTTTGTTCCTGACATGGGACATTCTGGAACACAGTTCAAGGAGTATCCAGAGTTGAAGGGTAAAAAGGGCAGATAACATCTGTACCATAGGTAGGTCACGTGCATTATTCTGTGCTTCTTTTTGTGCAAAATTTGTCTCCTCCTTAAAACCAACATCATTTCAAACATGTAGATTTGCTGCTTCCATCTCTCGATATCAAAAGACTACTGATAAACTTGAAGTATTACATGACCACCTCTCTATGAAAATGAAGCATTATAAATTTAAATGTGTTAAAAATCAATGAGATACTTAAATAAAAAATACAAGAATCTGTTTAAAGCTAATTATGTTAAAGATCAGTCTAAATTAACAAAAGTCTCACAACTATGGAGAAATAATAGATTTCCTGGACAGAATAACTAAAATAAAAAATAGCTCAGTCTCTTAGCTTAGGTGCCTATCCATTGGCTTACCTACACAGAGAAATGCAGATGTCTGAATAACGTAACGCTCATACATTTACAAAGTGTTCCCTGCCAGCTTCGTCTTTTACAATGTAAGAGTCTCAGAATGCAAGAATATTACAAAGGACTTCAAAGACTGGAAGACCTTCTGCCTCCAAATACTCATCACACATGTTAAAAGTATGGGCTTCCTCCTTAAGGCCTAAAAAATGCATAACTTCACTCGGATCAAGACAGAGATTTTTTAGTTAGGTCACCTTTCGGGGGACAAAGAGATGAAAACTTACCAATGCACTTCTGAAAGTAATGCCCGAGTGAAAGTTTTCCATTCCCAGTATCTTCAAATCGGAATTTTATAATCAAAATACAGGAAGATTTCCGCAGATTTAACCTTCTAAATAACTGACAAATAAGGACTCAAGAAAACAGGGACTCCCTTTCTAAATATACACATTTTAATAAAAGCAGAGACGGACGGGAAGACTAAGCAAATGACAAATGGGAGAGATATCCTTGGGGGATAAGAGAGCTCTGAGCAATATGTATAAATACAACACAGATGGTACCTGTCTCCAGCTAGGATTCAGCATATTTTATCCAAGAATGCTGCTGGAGAGACCACGGGACAAAATCTTCTTTCACATATGTCATTGGGCGTAGGTCCAAATTCTCACTGGAACTAACCAGAAGAATAACAACTGTGATGGATGGTAATATCCTATTAGACTCGCTTGTTTGATTCCTGAATGATCCCTTTAAGGACACTCAAGAGGTGAAGAAGAAAAATTACTGTACTTTTGATGGCAGCAATTAGACTCTAGATATGCTTACACATAGAAGGATTAACTTCCTCATCTTCTCTCCATCACTGAAAAATGGTACAATAAAATATGAGATGCCCTAGTGAGGAACAGAAGTATTCTATCAGCTCAGTTTGTGAGAAAAGATGCCAGAAAAGATGTCAGTCCTTATTTATTCGAAAAACAAAAATTGATCAGCTAGTAAATGAGACACACTGAATATTTCTGGATAGGGAGGAATAATAGGGAAGGCTTTCCCTCTTTCTTTTTGGATGGAACTATGCTGACAGCAGATGGGGTTCTCATTTTCTAAGGACTACTGCAAATCTGCACTGCTGCCTTGAAAGGGCATTAATAATTTATATCTTGTACAAGTGCTCTGCACATTTGGTTCAACAATTGCCTATATGAATTTTTATTTTTTTAAAAAGAAAGGGTTAGAACTGTAAAAATTAGGAAGAGGTATCCCAGTGTTTTCTTTTGGCTGAGGGGAGGGCTTGCAACTTCTAAGTTGACTCAAACTTTGAACAAGGGAAAAACCTGCAGGTTATCACACACTGGATATATAGCAGCAGTTCTATTACAAATTACGTTGGTGTAAGGGTTTCAGATGCATTCCTTTAATCTTCTTATAAAGAAGTGCGAACGAAGTCAGTTAAAGCCTGCTGCTCACCAACTTGCTGTATAGACCACAGAAGCGGTTGGAAGGATGAAGACAGTCAAGAAATGATACACACCTCTTATCAACTGCACCTTCCTTTCTTTGAAAGTCATGTGCACCGCACACTCGTGCAGATCAACAGGGTGAGGAGGAGTTGTGCTGAGAGAGCAAGGTAGTGTCAGATGTTCGGCAGAGGTGAAGCAGCAATTATGCTTGGACTCTACAGGAGAGATTAAAATGGTCCCGGTTTTCTATAATCTTAGCCTGTGCAGGATGCTAGGACACACTGGGTGTCCAGGAAACATTTGCTTTGCCTTTGTAAGTAAATAAATCTAAGATACAATATTGTGTTCTTATTATCTTAGATCCTTGCTCAAAAACATATTCTGCAAGAGCGTTACATAGAGTAAATAAAACAGCCCAAGATGAATTATTCATCACGCATCTGTACCTACTCACTATTCTTCTGAAAGAAATGTAACTCGCTTGCAAAAACTGTCTGTCTGCTCAGAAGTTGTGACAATATTATTTTTGTTTCCCCTTCAAATCACAAGAACGATTTTGCATCAATCTGAAACAGAGGCTAAAGCCATATCTGGAACGGTGTGTGACATCTTTTTTTGTATTCTAAACTAGGACTAAAACCACAGACAAATGTATCCAGCTAGCAAAGGGCTGGGCTATCCGACAGACGAGAGTGGAAGAAAACTCCACTCCAAGCAAAATTTACCTCCTTCATCCTTTGAAACACTCCCACACCAGTAACCTACAGAACTGGCAGTTCACTCCAGGGGGCTGTAGCTCCAGGCAGTTCTTCAGGACCCCAAGCCCTCCTGCTCCCTCTGATGCCGAGTGACACCTCCTTATGTAACCATGAGGACACCAGCCAGGTGAAGCCTACTAACGATTGCAGGTTACCTATTATTGGTTGGGGTTTTTTCCCTCCGTTTCTCTAACTCTATCTACTCGGGTCAGACCTTTCAGAATGACCCCACACACGTACCTTCCTTCAGTCGATGCATCCCAAGTTCCATGGTGATTTGGATGCAGTAGACCTCCCGGGTTTGGATGCCACCTCCACAAAGGCTGGCATGCTTGTGGTGGCGAGGATCCTGCTGGTCAAGGAGAAGAGACACTTGGCAAGTTTTCCATTCAGAAGTCCTCCAGGCAAACCTGTGGGAACAAAAGAGAGCAAGTTCAATGAGAGGATTTGAAAAGCTATGGGTGAGGGAGCGGTACTTTATTAGATGACAACATACAATTGGTTTAATCTTTGCAGCAGCACTTCGCTGTCCCAAACAGGGAATGTTTTGAAACATTCTGAATGTTAAATTTACAAAGGTTAAGTATTTGCTATTTGTCTGGAGCGCCTGAGCAAAACTTTTCGCATAGCACTAATCTCGAAAGCATTCTGAAACACTAAATCATCCTGACAACATCTTTGAGCAGTGTGCAAAAAAGAAACGAAGATTAAGAGGTTCGATTAAGTGCAAAAACTAGTTTTCAAACATGTGGCTCAAACCACTAAAGCACCTCTCTCTGCCAAGAGCTGAACAAGTCACTCTAAAGTGCACTCTAATAGCTAAAATCCTACATACATCAGCTGGCCTCCAAGTACTGGGCAGCTTTTCTATAGGTGACAGCTTTATAAACGCCTAGGGTACGACCAATTTCTTCAAGGGATTGGCTAAAGTAACTCACGTTGTCTCATTTCACTTTCCAGAAGTTGTGATACACAACAGAGGCTACATAAAAGCACTTCCATTCCATATTCCATTCACACCTAAAGGGCATTAGTGGTTTGCAAAGAAGAATAAAGTTCTTGGGCACAGATATGTGAATGCTGTGCAGACAGTCATCCCTGCTACGTACGAGCTCTAATGCTAGGAAGAACTTAATAAAACTATAGGGAAAAGAGTGTTGTGTTTCAGTGGAAAGCCAAAGTTACTTCCCCATCATGTTCGAAAACGCGGAGCGTAATTCTAACACAACAGTTTTCACAGGCATAATTCATTTGGACACAGAGGTCACAGTATCAGAGGAGTAAAGAAGAACCTGAAGTCCCTCTTCGCTCCCTGAATGCAAATCTTGGGCAATATTGTTTTTATAACCAATCTGCTCACACTTCCGTTGCTTTATTCCTTTGCTCCTCTAAATTGCATTGTTTACTTTTCCCATGCAATTTCTGGGTTTTGTTTAATGTAAATTAAGTAGAATAATTTCCTCCTTTTATCCTCAGGACAAATGTCCTCTCCTCTTATAGCAGATCCACAATTGTTAAAACTACGTATGTTTGTTAACCTGCTGACTGACCTCTGTAAACTCAAGCTTCTGCAGAAAAAGCCTTCCATGTTGTAATTCTGTGCATTCTTCACGGTGAGTATCTGTTCCTGACTACAGCAATGGCAAGGAAACACGCATCTCAAAATTACATGAAAAAGAAATATACTCATTTGCCTCAGCATACATCAATGTTCTTTTAACTTCTTATGTTGCAAATACGAGTATAACAATGATTTCTAGCCACAAAGCACTTATGAATTTTGTAACTTACTCATGGAAAATGTTCATGAATACTGCCAATTACTTTTAATTTACAGGTACTTTTCAGACAAGCTGTCATGCTCTCTTAAATAATATCCAGTATCGTGCAAATCTGGGTACAGTCATATATTTATTACCAGCAGAGAAAAAATGCACTTTTTATGTGAAATACTTGAACTCCCACAACATATAAAGCGTAGCCATGAATTTTGTCTTTCTGAGAATCCTAATCACATTTCTTCAGCCCACAGTGTTAAACTCAACCCTTCTCTTATCACAGAGGCTCTTCATCAAATACTAGGTGAAGAGGAGTCCTCCTCCACACCACTTCAGAACATTGTGCTCTTAAGGTTTGCACTTTTACAACTAGAAGTTTAAATATAGAACACACACATCTTTCCACAGCCATGGAAATAGTTGGCTTGGGAAGTATTTCTTAAAACTAAAGAAAAAAATGATCAATATCTAGCTTAGGTAGTCAGCTGTGAACTCTGGATCCTAAAGACTCATTTCCAGAGGTGTGAGCACCTGCTTCTGCTATTTAACGTGAGCTGTGGGAGTTAATACCTACGAAAATTAGGCCATCGGTGATTAAAATTATGCAAAATAACTAAATCTGAGCTCAGAGATAATTAAACTTCATGAGACTCTGAATCTAGGGGAAAAGAAAAAAATTTTAAAAAATAATGCCATTAAATATTTTCACAGAGTAACTGGATACTGTGCTACACTGCGGAGCAGTCTTTAATGAACAGCCATCGGGTGCTCCAGCCAGTGCCAGCTCTGCTGCGAGCAGCATAAAGCCTCAGCCCCATCACCCTGTCCTGTTTTTCCCCAGCTGGACATACCCTCAGCTGCCCACAGTTTTCCACTAACAAATCCTGACACATTTTCACAGCCATTAACAAGCCCACTACAGCAGGAACATATCCAAGGGATTGCCATCCCACTGAGCAGGAAACCTAACACAAGACCTTTCCAGACAGATGCAGCGACCTCGGACAGATTTGTGGCAGGCTTTTTGCAGAGTTTTACGCTGATTCTTGGTATTAGTTTGTCCATCTATGAGCTACACTAAAGACAAAGGGAATTAACACTACTTAACAAAGAGAAACTGCAAATTCTCTATTGATATTGAATCAGAAGTGTGTTAATGGTCATTAGCAAAAAAAAAATGGAGACTGGCTGGCAAATATCTAGGGGGTTTTGTAACTTTGGCAACCTAAAGCCAGTACTTGTAAATTATTAGGAATAGTCACAGTCGGTTTACCACAAGAGTGTAACTTCTTCAGCTGAACAATGATGATCAAAAGCCACCAATGCCATTATGAACATTTTGTTGTTAGAGCAGACTGTACAAGAAATGCAGAGACTCCACCTCAAATACTGCGTCCAGTTCTGGTGTGCCCACCATAAGAGGGACATAGATTTGTTGGAATGAGTTCAGAGGAGGCCACAAAGATGATCCAGGGGCTGGAGCAGCTCTGCTATGAGGATAGACTAAAGGAGCTGGGATTGCTCAGTCTTGAAAAAAGGAGACTCCAGAGGGACCTTATCACTGCCTTCCAATACCTGAAGGGAACCTACAGGAAGGCTGGGGAGGGACTTTTTAAAAGAGTGTCCAGCAATAGGACATGCAGAAATGGATTTAATTTATAGGAGAACAGGTTTAGATTGGATCTTAGGAAAAAATTCTTCAGAACGAGGGTGGCAAGGCTCTGGAATAAATTATCCAGAGAAGTTGTGGCTGCCCCCTCCCTGGAGGTATTCAAGGCCAGGTTGGATGAGACCTGTTTTAGTGAATAGCAGCCCTGCCCATGGCAGGGAGGTTGGATTAGATGGTCTCTAAGCTCCCTTCCAACCTAGGCCATTCTGTGACTCTATGAAATGCGCTGTACCAGCACTAAGCTAAGGGCCCAATACCAACCAGCCATCCCACTGACCACCCCCAGAGGGTGACGAGTTTGATAACTCAGAAAGCAGATGGGACATTATACATTTAGATCAAAGTCAGTCAACTCCAATGTACTCTTGTGATCCCTATATGCCAAAGCCTGCCAGTGACAACAATTTCAGATGCCAGTCAATTTAACATCTCATTTTAACTCTACTAGTATCTAGTCAGACTAGAAGCAAACTCAGTATAGTTGCAGTCCTAGCTGTGACCGACGTTTACCTACAGATCTTTTACTATAGTGAAAAAAATCTCAGCTTTTTGCTTCCCAATAGGTTCATTCCAGTTTTTCCTAGTATCGTTTGAGTTACATGAGGTCCAGCTACTTCTGAGACTGACAGCCTCCACCCTCAATGGTTAGAGGACTAGCAAGATAATATCCCACATGGGAACCTCCAGAATTCAGGGACAATTTTATTAGTCTGCTTTAGAAAACGGGCAAGCAAAGTCTGCTTGTTCAGAAACAATAAAGTGGGTGCTTATCTAGGAGGGAACTCGGCTGACAAAGCTGAACAGCTTTTTGCATCATTAGTGGTGCTCTAAACTTCCCTGCTAAGCAGTCCACTGCGGAAGCAGAAGAGCAGGTCCACCAGGTTTTGGTTGCTATCCAGACAAAGAATGTTCTTGCAAAGTACACCCAGCCGCAGCCACAGGAGAAGGGTCTAGCGTGGAGCTGGGGAAACAAAGCTTCACCATGGGTGGTTCCTGATCCAAGATGAGGCAACAAAGCTGCCCCACTGAGTGGAGGACCCTGCTGCATGCCCGACACCAGTGAAGGTCAAAGGGCTACCACTCCGAAAGCATATCTCCAGCAGCCTACCAGCACCATTGACCGCATTTCCTTTCAAGGCTTTCCTACTTCACACTAACACCTTATCTTTAATTGGAGCACAGGAGAAGCCTCATTTACAAAGTGATACCATCACACCTGTATCTCAGCAGCAACCTCAAGTCTTTCAAAAACTTCAAGTCTTAAAACTTCCCCGTCATCCATCATTTAACTTCTGAAAAGCGTTTTACTTCCAACTAAGCTAGGAGGAGGTTTTTTTCTGTGTCTCAGTCTTGTAACATAGCAACCACAACCAAAATGAGAGAATTAAAGACATAATCATAACTCTGGAAAATCTATCTATTCCCAGTGAACATGAAAGCTACCCATCAGGGATAAAAATGATACAATACATTGGTTTAAAACTGATGACTCCATGACAGTTACGCAACCAACAAATGTCCAACATCTTTCCAATTTATACTAAGGTCTTGGTCTCTTTAGTCTATAGGACTTATGCTCTTAGCGCTTACACAAGTTTTATACCTGTATATATCCATTCACTTTAATTGAACTATCCCAAATTTATATCACAATAAAAGAAAGTAGAATCACCTCCTATTTATTTAAGCTTTTAAGTGCTTAATCTAATCCCTTCAGAACAAATAACCAAAAGAAAGCACAAAGCTCTGGAGTCCTACAAGCAGTTAAAGTGTTTTATTTTCTTGCATTTAGACTATTGATTAAAGAAGTTATTGTAAACTTCAGCCATAAAATTAGAAGGTCTTCCCATTAAATTGGAAATCTACACTAATTACCATATACCGGTGACAGGACCTTTAACTTCCAGCCCTGCCATGGACATAGAGGTAATACTTAACAGAGCAGTTTTGAAGCTGAAGGTATTTTTTTCCCCTCTGGATCCTTTCAGGAGGCTGGAATATAACTTCTCCCATCTCCCCCTGCCGAGTACAGCTCTGCAAGCGCTACCTCTTGAACTGCTGCTTTTCTGCGTTGGTGGATGTAGTCCACAATATGTACCTTCACTGAGTCACGAAGCACTCTCGATCCCTGCATTAAAAAACAGCCTCTAGAGAATCCCCTTTCTTTTCCTGCTCAGAGACTTGCTCTCTTTCTGGTCTATGTTCTCACCCATTTTCTCTGCTGTGCCTGGAGCACGCTTTAGAAAAGTCTTGCCCAAACAATAAATCTAAAGGAAAGGCTACTTGTCTTAAAGTCAACCAAAAAATAGCAAAGAGCAGATTTCCAGGAGCTGGGAAAGTAAATCGGACTCTCAATTTAAAAGATTTTAAGGCTAATCTGATTAGGCAAACACAAATCAGAAAGAAAGAATGAGCAGCTTGTGGTAAGACCAGACAAACGAAGGAGAGAGCCTTTTATTTCTGCTACTGAATCTCCTTAAATTCATCATCTTCTTGTAAGGGGAAAAAAAGAAAAGATAATTGTTTGGTAAGCCTCAGCAAAGCCACAGATGAGGTGGCATATATTTAAGGGGGGAAGCGGGGAAATCATAATCTTTCTCAGTATTATACTGCAAAGAGAATAAGCTCACATAAGGAGCATAGGAGCATCAAAGACTTCTTATATTATTTCACAGGGATTAACACTACATTCCTCCATGGCTGAAAGCTACTGCTTTCCAATCTGAAGTACTTCCAGTATCTCAGCCACCAATTCCCAAAGACCAAGACCAAATCATCAGGCTGTAAAGCACAACACGGACCAATAATATCCTTTACCAGAACATACTTTAAAATGTTTGACTTCCACTCATTAATACAAAATTCCATCTCCCACAGCCTTACATCTGGTAGACCCACAAAAACACTATAGCTTTGCTCATTTCTGCAGTATTGAATGGCCAAATCCAAGTCTACTAACCTGGCACTACTGTAAAATTCTCCTCCGAGTGAGAAAGTCGTAGCCTATCACCTGCATTTTGAGATACTACATCCCTAGAAACAACAATTAACTAAATACTGGAGATTGATTAATTTTGCGGTATTTTTAGTTGTGTCTCTCTTAACCTATAAGTCTAATGTTATTTTTCTGAGCTAGCTCATTAGTCAGTTTATCCTAGCTCACGCAGATGCTTTGCTGGAGGTGTTGGCTGACAGACTGAAGGTGTGCAGGTCTTGCAGGATGGGGAAGGTTTAACAGTCCGTAAGCTCATGAAAACCCAGGCATAGCAACAATATACTAAAAGAACAATTGTAGCAAGAGTGGCACCTCCAGAAAATTATCAGTGTTATGCCCCTTCTCACTTTTGGGGCCCTCCTGGCCCTACAGAAAGCCCCTACAATCGTTTGCACTTTAATACAGTGCAGCGTCAAAAAGCAGAAGTGAGAAACTCAGGTCAGACACAAGTCTGTTAGCTCCCTGATTAACTACCAGCCGGTCTACCCCAATCAGGTGTCACCTGCACCCACGCTCCTGTACAAAATCAGCAAGACAATGTGTTAATCTATTGTCTGAAATCGAGGCGCATTTGGGCAGGAGCAAAAATCACTCTCTAAGAGCCTTTTCACAGGATGTAATCAAGCAACAGAATATTTTTTTTTTTTATACTTCCTTTCTCCTGCTAGCAAGATGCATAAAAACGATCAGCATTTGATTTTGAATGAACACAACGATACAGAGATACTTTTACAGCTTACACCTTCCCAAGAAACGTATCTTGCAAACCTTTATCAAAGGTTTTGGTGGTATCTGGTAAAGACCCAGAAACTCACAGCTTAAGCTCCTACTAAACACACTCATTCACAGACAGGGAGATTTGTCTGCATGCATGTAAAATTTTATCAATCTTGAAGCGTTTTACAGTCAATCTTAGAATGTGTCACATGGAAAATTAAGCAATATTTATTTTTTTTGCAAAGCAAACTAGCAATTCCCCGTACTAGCCTGGCCAAGCATAACAGCATGGATTTGCAGACATGGAAGGAGAGATCCTTACCTCCTGCCAGAACAAGATTGCCATAAACCAAGCAGGCACTCAGGGACCTTTCAAGAAGTACTCAGAGGGAAGCTGAGTAAAGCCCAAGCCATTACCTCTGACCCATTTTCCTCAAGGAGGACTGGGATTTTTTTTATGAGGAGGTGAAGGGGAATTGTTAAATCTTACATAAAAATTACAATTTCAAAGCCAATAAAAGCACAGCCATGGAGACCTGCCCAATCTCTATGTATCTGAGGAAAATCGCCAAAACAGCCATCAGCATGAAAGAACCTTCAGAGAACAACAGTATCTGCTCTCAATTCTTAATGCATGAAAATATAAACTGTATTTGGTGCAATTTTGTTTCTATGTACACTTGTTATTATTGCAATAGCAATAATGATAATAGCAACAATTATGAGAAGAACACTAACAATAAATAACACTGCTAATCACAGTTAACAATGATCAAATCAATGATCTTCCAAACACAGAGACAGAGCATGACATGTGACGCTCCCCATGCCCAAACACTGGGCAAGGAAGATTTGCTTTGCACAAAGCAGTCACTAAACAGGAGCTTTTCGACATCCAAAACCCAGGCCAGGAGCAGTTGCTATACCTGGGGCAAGGCTGTAG
>NW_009734613.1:31498-40634 GCF_000703405.1 Apaloderma vittatum | reverse complement strand
CAGGCTTCCCTCTCCTCTAGCTCCGGGCATCGCCTCCCGGCGCCCACTGCCACGCTCCATACGCCACGGCGCCGGCTCCGAAATCCCGGGGTGAGACCTCCCCAGTCGCAGGTCTGTGAGCAGGGGCTCCACGCCGACCACTCAGATGTTTCACAGTCTTTAGCGATGACGCAGGACTTGAAGGTCAAAGGGATGGGATCTTGCAGGCAGAGGCTGTGATAAGAACACAGTAAAACAGCTGAGGAGGTCTTGCTTAGTAATATTTCTTCTTTTTTTCCCCTCAAGCAAAATCCCCGAAGAAGAGATCCATGGTTGTCTGGTGTAAATGAGAAGACCTGCATCAACATCACTAAAGTAAAAGTAAAAGAAGCTGTAATGCTGAGCACATCATGCATTTCCAGGGAGTTTCTCGGTGAAATTTTGCATGCCAAGTAGTTTGCAAATAATATACGTTATTCATTTCAAGTTAAAACAGATGCAAAAGGCACTATATATTCAGGATGGAAAATAAAAGCCAAGCCGAAGAAAAAATACTGCCACTGGCAACCATTCCCACCACCCCATGCACAGGACTAGCTGTCTGCCGTTCATCCGTCAGCACATCCCACTGAGTAACTCTTTCAAGAAATAATTAGTCACACACTAATAAGAAAGGTGTTGGTTCTGGACGACTGTTATCAAACAAATGCTGTCAAACGAGGTCAGAGGGATTTTAAACCTTACAAACCACCACAGAACCAGGAATGCTGCAACTGTGGCTTTGTTTTGGGACTCAGTTACTCCTGCTGACATGAGGACATGATCCTCATTCATTCTGTAACACACCAAGACACCACATGAGGCCCAACACAGTGGAAAACCAAACTTTAAGAGCTGCCAGCTGCTGAGGTTTGGCATCAAGAAACAAAGTCCCAGAATAAAATTTTTTAGCAGTTCCAAAGTTAACATAGATTTTCACAGTACAGAAAACCAAGCCAAACTGTAAGTGAATACTTCTGGGAGAAGACAAACCTCTAGACTAAGGCCACCATCCTTCCTTGCTCCTCCATTTCCATCTCAGCCAGCTGATGGCTCTTCTGCCCAGTAGGTGCTGGGAGGGGAACCCCCAGGGCTGTTGCTCTACCTCACCCTAGCTGGAGGTCAACCAAAGAGTCACCACTCATTCCCCAAAATGCAAAGAAAAAAAAAGTATTTTTCTTGTCTGTCAAAAATATTAAGCTAGCAGAGGTAACCAAGATTTTCTGACTTCGGCCTAGTGGTATAGGGATGATGCATATTGGCCTCCAAAATGAAGACCATACATGAACTCAGTGTGAACTCTAAATTTGTCTTCTCCAGCCACCAGCTGCTCATGGTCAGGCTTCTGCCAAGTGTAAGGAGCAAATACAGGTACACTTGAAAGGTGTGAAATACAGAGCTGCTGCTAGGGAACCAGCCATTACCTCACTCGGTATTACTCGCAGCACAGTTTGACTAACCTAACTTCCTCTAAAGAAAATAGACCAGGGCAATCATTTCAGGATTGCAGGGCAGTCTTATAGGGGGAAGCAGAGAAGATAAAGGACATTCACTCACTTCTCCTCCAGCCTAGAAATTGGTCCCATTTTCACAAAGGGCAATGGGAATATTGTCACTGATACACGATCAGTTTTGACTAGACCCTCAACTACCAGGAAAATACACCACTTAAGTTACTTAAATTTATAATTCAATCTAAGAAAAAAACCAAAAAGAACGAAAAAAGAGTAACAACTCTTTATCTCGTTTTCTTCACCCAGAATAAAACTCATTAATCTCACAGGTGCTGCGAAGACAAATTTACTGAGGTTTATTTCAAAAACTTCATAAAGTAGAAATGGTCTGTGATATAGCCCCCTCAAAATAAAATTCTAGCTTACCACTCAAAAAGGTGTCTCTTTCCTCTATTACGTGTCAAATGCAAATTGCAAACGTGCAAGTTGCAAAGCTGTCTCTAGTACAAAGTGTTAATACTATTGGACTGAAAAGTAATAATCATTATAACTGTACTTACTTACTAACCACCCAGGGATTTTGAGTCTTGTTTGGAACATCAAGTTATCAGGTGAGCCACTCATGCCACAACATTAACAAGAATTCCTGATTTTAAGCAGATAAAATAGCACGTACAAATCGCTGTCCTAACTGATGGTACTAAAAAATCTAAGTTTATCTAAGAACACAACATGGAGGGTAACTGATCTCATGTTTTCAAAAGTGATCAAAACTTTGCATTCAGATACCAGTAGAAAACCCAAACCCATTTTTGGTGTCGTGCCACTGCAAAGGGGATTCGAGTCTTGCCTGGTTTTACTGAAATATTAAACAAAACAAAGCCTTTAAAAAATCTGCTTTGGGGCCTTGTTTAGAATTAATATTCCTCATCCAATTCTTAGCGAGACAATACCTCTCACACCTCTTCCAATGGACTCAACCCCGTGCCAACACTCTGTCCGCAAGAGACATCTGTGCCCAGCAATCATCCTTTGAAGTATGCAAAGACTGAATGGCTGCTTCCTTCCCTGAAAATCCCTCCACCGCTCCTACTAAAAAAAGGCTAAAGAGATGACTTCGTTGACCTTAAGGTGAACAAGACACAGAGCTGGCAATTTCCATCCCTCTGCTCAAGCAGATGTTTCTGAGGGAGAATTACACGCAGCCGCCTAACAGAAAGCAAATCTAATTAACTTGTACCTACTCGTTCAGAGCCTCAAAGTCAAATTAACTGCGAACCAAGAAACAGAAAGACAAATGTAAAAATACGCTTTTGCAGGAAATCCAGACATCGTCTTTCATGTCGCAGATATATTTAGGACAATCTAATACAGACAAACCCCAGACACAAAAGACATTCATGAATCTGAGGGTGCAAACCAGACGCGCTGCTGGGGCTGTACCAAAACTGGCAGGGAGAGGAAGGAGGTCTCAGGGACAGGAGATACTGCATAAGCCCTGCTCTTACACTGACTTGCCACATATTAATTTATCAGGTTATATATGCCTCTTGGGAGTCAATCTGGTAACTGTGACATAGTAGAGTACTTACACAACTGATGCTTTCTTCTATGTTATGTGCTTGGATTGATATTGTAAAACTCCGGGAATTGTTTCACAATGTACCTTACGCTGCCTGTGGTGTAAGATGGATACATGCATTAGCAGGCAGCAGCAGCATGAAGCCTCATGCACTCAAGTTGCAAAGAGCCCTCCTACTTTCTTGTGTACTAAAGGGGAATAAGACACATATAAAAAAACCAAACCACAAACCACTAAACCAAAGGAAACCTACTCACGCTCTTTCGCACTCACACAGTCACCACGTCCACCACAAGGAAATGAGTGGAGAATGGAAACACATCTATGAGCAGGAAAAAGGAGCAAGACCATCCAGCAGCAGTGTATCATTAAATCAAGTTGGGCACAGCACAGAAATTATCCCTGGTTTCCTTTCCTGACTGTATGAATGCACTCGGAATGGAATTTCCTTACACTACAGGGTGAGATGTGATTATTGTTGAACCTTTTATACTGAAAAGATCGTCTCCAAAACAATTTGACACCCTGAGAAGCGATCACCGTGCTCACGGAGCTCACAAGAAAGACGGCACCAGGAGGAGAGGTTCCCGATTCAGCATCCAGGCTCTGCCCTGGCAGCTTAGGAAAGCTCCCGAAATCCACGCACTGCAGAGCGAGAAAATCCTGACATGAGCTAAGCTACACTGGCAACACATTTGTATTTTTTCCCCTTTTTTAACATCATCCCCTATTTTGTAATCGCTGACTCAACCTCACAGGCTGCTGCAACAAACACTACCCGCTCTTCGCATTTGGCCAATATTGTTAGGGTCTAACAATGGGCACAGCCTTGCTGTTTCTAACAGCATCCTTTTTTCCCTTAGGAAAGTGGCAATCAGTGTCAACACGCATACTTCCAAGGATTCATAATGTATTTTAGGGTTCTCAAGGGCTGCCATTGCTGTTTTGTGATACCTTAAAGTCAATCTGTGCAGTGGAGCTCTCTTTGGTGGCCCCTTCTACACCAGGGTGGAAAGGAAGACGGGAAATACTTTGCCTGCTGTACAACCAAACAAGGAGAAAATGAGCTGGGAGACCTATAATCCAAACCAACACAGCGCTTTGGTGTCTAAGATGTCTAAGTTTGCTATTTCCAAAACTTAATGCAACAGACCTTCTGTTTCCAGCAAAAATAAATGCTGGCTTCTGTTTGTGCTACCGAGGCAGACACTGAAATCTTAGGGCTACAGAAGCAGCTGGCACAACTTCAAAAAAAAAAAAAAAAAAAAGGAAAAAGCCCAATTATTGCTGGATACTGTTTCTAAAACATTAGTTAATGAACTGAAAAAAGCAGTCACTGTTCCTTTGTTTCATGTGCTTTTAATAAGAGCAAAGGAAATGAGAGGCAAAAAGAACACTAGAAAACAAAATCTCTTTCTTATTCAATAGCTAAAGGATTTGTTTTCAAGCCCAAGCACCAAAGCTTGATTCCTACATCTACTGGGAGAAATGTGAACACACATCTCCTCTCCCAGATCAGAATCATAACCATCAAATAGTACATTACAGCACACTTCTGGACAGCAAAATCTTGTATGCATCCAGAGAATAGTAAAATGTCAACACCGGAAATGGCAAATAATTTGTTCCCAAAAATGTACAACAGCACAGTGGTTAAGCACAATCCACTAGGAAATGGATAATGGAAATTCAAATTACAGAGGCAAACAAAAGAACGCTGCTCTGCATCAGCCTTGAAGGATGGGCTATCCCTTGACTGAGTTTGACCTGAATTTTCACTTACAAAGGCAAAGTAAACAGAAACCCAATCCAACTCTATTATTATCATTATTGTTATCTTACACACAGAATGAAGAGTTTAAGGAATATGTACCTAAAAGACTCCTATTCCAAATAATAATAGCATAAAAATATCCAACACTGCTTGCTCCTGCCTTTTAACTTACTTGTCAGTATGCTTAGTGAGTGCACATAACAGGTTAGAAAATCACGTTAAACTTATTTAGATTTTCAATGCCTAGGTATAGGCATTCATTTCACTAAATTACAATTCAGTATCTAACTTAGATGCTGTGTGGCGTTTTTTTAAAAAAGAACACTAGTGTCTCTGCCTCAAATTAATTTCTTACAACTTTTTCACAGTTTGGGGGGTTTTTTTAATGCATAGAATTGCTTATGCTTGAATTGCTAACTGGACAGATTTAACAAAAATAAAACTTTTTTTCTGAAATAGAATGAAAACTGTATTCTATCTGAAAATGTATACAAACAAAATTCAGCTCTTTAAAACACTCTTTAAAGCTTCAAATCAGATCCATAAAATCATTCTAATTTGACTCTTTTATTTTCATTAATATAGTTTCTGCTCCAAAATTGTTTCTGTGCAGAAATGAACCTGTCTCAAGGTCTACTGATGTTCTGCTGTTTGAATTGAACACAATTCTTTTCAAGTGTTTTCAGAAAGGTCTGTCCCTCCCTTTCTTCTTTCTTTCTCCTGTTTTCTTCCATTTTGACCTCCAAACTGAAAAAAAAAAATAGTTCATCAAAAATATTCCCCAGGTGTTCCCCTAATAGAGCAGAGCCAATCCTCCATGCACTTGTGCTCCTCTCCAAGTAATTCCTGTTAACAGTTTTTACCTTTAATAGCTATGATTTTTGCTTGCACCTTTAAGGCTGGTACAGACACACAGATCTTCATAAGGCAAATTATGTAAGTGAAAAAACATTTTCCTTAGAATGCAAAGGATTCTTCAGCTCCTACCTGAGGGTTCACTGTAAAGCTAAAGGATCCTTTCTATAGGGTTCAGTGGCATAACTTAAGCATCCGTGAAAATCTGAAAACAAGTACCAGGCACGTTTCCCAGCACTGCTACCTATTTCACATGAGAAAGGACCCCCCACTTGCCCATCAATTGCAACCTGTCAGCGAAGAGGCCAGCATGAATGTCCTGCCACTGATCTGGCAACTCAATCTTTCAGTCTTTAACCACCAACTCGCACCCAAGCCCACCAAAATGCAATTTTTGGCAAAACACTTCTTCCACACTGAGGAGAGTACCTGGGACCCTCTCCCATCAGGGAGGACAGTGGTTCCTGCTGCTCACCGGCTGCTCCACAGCCCTGAGAGCAGAAACCAGTAAATTAATCAATCTTGATAAGAAATTAGGCAACTTTACCATTGCATTATGAATTAGAAAGAGCGATGAATATATGGTTCCTCTCCTCAGTGTGGCCTCTGACAAGCCACAGGTGGTTTCCTGACCCCTCCCCTGCAAGAGCCAGGCACCAGTGGGAGGCAGGGTGGAGGCAAAGCCCCAGCAGACCACCAGCTTAGAGCCCACATCTTGGGATACTCCTCTCTCCTGCCTCAGTTTTCCAGAAATTTAATTTGTATCTCTCATTGGTACTAGTTTTGTCTGAAATAGGAAACCTTCTTTGGAGACATTCAAAACCAACCTGGACAAGTAATTATGCAATCTACTGTAGGTGATCCTGCTCTGGCAGTGAGGCTGGACTAGATGATCTTTTGAGGTCCCTTCCAGACTCTAACATTCTGTGATTCTGTGATTCAGCCAGGAGAATGAAGAAAAGCACAAATAAGCTGCTTCTCTCCCGTTTTACAGCAGTTGCTTGGCTTCCTGCCAAACCCCGCGACAGGGTTATGCAAATACTTTTACTCTTCTTTACCACTAGCCAAAATACCATTGCTTTCGTAAAGCAGAATCTGCAAGATCGGGTTCATTCTTCAGAAGAATGGCAGCAAATACGCTGCACAACAGAGTGAGGAGGACATAACCAGGGGATGCTTAAAGGGAGACCTTGTCAGGGGTATTTGATATCGGTGACACTCCAGCCCTGAAATTAAACAAAAACTGGATTTTAGACTGGATTTTTAGGTTTGGATTTTAGGTCCAAAAGGAGAAAGGAAAAGTGTGTGACTATCCGGACACTATAGCATAGTCCTCTACTCCATCAATAAGCTTTCCTCTTTTGTTTTGGGTAAGGGATGGGGCAGGCTCAGCTCTCTGCACTAAATCCGGGGCACAGTCTCAGCACGAAAAGTCTCACAGGAGGAACTGATGGAGCTGTATGCTTAAAAAAAGCAGGTTAGATCAGGAAAAAAAAAAACACAATAAAAAACCCCAACAAATAGAAAGGAACAAGGAAGATTCTCCATCAGGGGTAGAGTCACTAAAACTACAGATCCCAGGACTACTGTCATCCAGAAATTCAATATATAACTCAGACAGTAGCACCGCAAAGAGAAAATATTTATAGAGAAAGTGTCTCCCATTCCCCACTCTTACAGCAAATACAGCGTGTGAAGGCAGAGCGAGGGAAATTTTAACCAAGTCAGAATCCCCTTCCCAGAGCCTCTGATAAGGAATGAGATACAAGAGGCAAAAGAACAGCTAAGATGTGTGAGTAGACATAAACCTGCTGCTGGTCGCACAGCAACATAAATCACAAGGAACTCCATTAAAGTCAAGCAGCTACCTGAGCATAAAATCTGTGTATTTAGAATCAGCATATATTTAGAGACAACTAATAAAGTCAAGATGTTAGAAACTGCTGGAACAGTTCACAAAGCCTGACTTTTCTCCAGCCAGTAAAAAGAATCTCTACTTTGCTACAGGTGTAATAGGAGGGGGTAAGAAAAAGGCTAGAATGTATATTTTCACCTCAGTATGTGTGCAAAACCACTGCAGGGGTTAACAGGGGTAGAGAAATAACCCCTTCTCTCTGCAATTTGAGTTTGTGCAGGTGCCAGGAGCTATAGATTACCGAAAAACAGACTGACTTCCATAAAATTCAGGAGCAGGATTTTTCAAGAACTTTTAATAACCCTGAAAAACAGAACATGAGAAGCTCTCCAGAAATTGTGACTTTCTCTGAACTCAAATCAATTTCTCAGTCACTGACAGCTCCTGGCACCTGCCCAAATCCAACTTGAAGTCAAATGGCAGAGCTTAGATAGCCTATATTTAAATGTGAGAAATGGAAAGAATACATCTTTTCATTATTTGCTGCACACTACTGTAGCTTTCACACTTGAATTACAGCAAAGCAACCTACACAGACTAAGAGAAATTGCTAGATAAAACACAGGAGGACAAGAAAGAAAAGCAAGTCACGTATCTAGTAACAGCATCCAAGAGTTGCATCCCATCAGGAAGGCTCCTCTGTGAGCAGGAGGAGAATCAAAAGTTTGCTCACTGATCTATCCTTCCACGAAAACACCTTCCAGGTAATTTGCAAGGTCAAACTTTTCAGACTTATTTTATCCAGTGTTGATTTGTAAGAATGAAGGAGTTTTAAGTCAGTGCAATTTTACTCTCTTCTGCCAAATATATGCAGTACATGACGGAGAATGAAACCTCCCTCTCCCACAGCCAGGGCCAAGCAAGAGTACAAAGTGATGTATAGTTCCATTTCCTTGATGCTTCCCCAAAACAACAAAAAAATGCAGAGGAGAATTATTAAAAACATAAAATGAATTAAGCAGTCACAAACGGTAGAAGAATGCAAAATATTCAGCATATGCTAGCTTTACAAGAAGGGAATTAAATAAAAAAAATAAAAACAAAAAAACAAACAAAAAAAGACTGTAAAGAAAACACATTAGAATTTGCATTTAAGACTCCAGAATGGGGAGGAGGGTGCTGCAGTGCTGCCACATGGAGCAAGCGCTCCGTCAAACGCATCCATAGGCACAAACCGAAAAGGCGAAGCACCCTTACCTCAGCGCCACAGTTCTGCCATCGCTCCTTACACACCTGACCTGCCTGGTTTGGTAACCGATCTCCACCTCCCCGGGTCTATGGGGGGTTTTATAGCCTTGAAGTCTGGATGTGCTTGGCTCTCCAGAGTCCGACCCCGAATCCGGCATAGTCCTCCCCGCCAGGTCCACGATGTCTTTAGGCTGAGGCAGCCGGCATTCGCCCCACGATCCGACGCGGAGGCTGTAGGTGTGCTCCTCCTCCCCGAGAGGACAGGCAGGAACACCACAGGCTCTGGATTCAGTCAGATTTGGGCACGGGGCACCCCCGTAGAGAGGGGGGGCGATGACGGCCCGGGGCCG
>NW_009734613.1:24130-31366 GCF_000703405.1 Apaloderma vittatum | reverse complement strand
AACGGTTCGGTTCAGATTCCGGAGGCAACGAACACTCCGGCGCTGCAGCCCATGCTGCGCCGTGACGCAAGACCCAGCTCCCACCTCACCGCCAGCAAAGGGGACGAGCCCACACCTCTCCCATCCCGAAACCTCCCACTGGAAGAGCTCCAGGTGCCAGTCACAGACTTTAAAGCACCTCCTCTGGCTTTGGGGTTTGTCCTTCTGGTGGCAGTTCGCGTGATAAGTCGTCCAGCCCTCGGAGTGGGTGCACCAGATAGCTCGGCTCCGGACACCTCCAGAGCCACAGTCACCGACACACCGGCCCCAGTGACCTGCAAGAGAAGGGGGGAATGTTGAGAAATGCCACGCGATACTCCTGCCACAGACCCATCCTGACACCCAGCAGCATCCAAACCACACCCTGACAGGTATTCAAAGCTAAATAACGCCCAGCTGCCCCCTAAAAATTGTTAAAAGGTTCCTAAAGGCTGCAAAAGTCATTTTTCCTCTCCAGCACCAGACCACCCAGAGAAACTTGGAGGGGGAAATGCCCCACAATATCTCAAATTAAAGACAGGCCAGGAACATTTCTGTAGCAGTAAAATGCACTCCAAAGCCTGAGGAAATACGAATATTTAATTTCACTTGTACAAACGAATATAAAAAATGATCGTAAAGGAAGAATTTTTTAAAGAGAGTCAAGTTAGAGAAGAGGAAAAGTCTTAATAGAGCAATTAGTCAATGGAACAAATTGCACTGGGAAGCAGTTGAATCCGCAGTGATAACACGGAGAGGATGAATACTGTGAAAATAAGGACATGCTCTTAATACAATTTAGAACCGGAGGATCTGCCCCGGCAGCAGAGGAGGCACCTCGCGACTTCAGCATCACCCCAGCACATGCACTGAGCGAGTTTTTTCCATCTGTAGCATGGGGCACTGTAAGAGATGGTAAGCTAGTCATTCAGGAAGAGAAATTAAATAAAATTTAAACCCAGCAATGTCATTTTTAGATCCAGAGCACACAAACATATGTCTGGAATTGGATGAATCTTATATGGAGGATTTGCAAAGTGAACATAATCAGACAAGGCTAAACAGAAAGGTTTTACTGAGACAACAGTACTGGAGAAAAAGCCACCAAGCCAAAACAAAAAAAAACATCTGAGAGCTATAAAGTACAAAATTGCTTACAAATTGAAAAGGAAAGTAGAGAAAAGCACTGGGGCTGAATCTTAACACATTAAAGGGATTTTGATGATCATGTCTCAAGAGAGTCTCATCTCTTTTCTAAGTTTAAAAACTTTCCAATACCTCATAACAGAGTCGTTTTGCTCAATAAGAACACTGCACTGAAAATACACTGCAACCACCCTACATTTTGTATTTTTTCAAGGCAGAAAATGAATTTACAATGAATAGGTCGATTTATATTAAGATATGCTACTCTAGTCAAGTGGGTTTTTTTTTTTAAATTGATTTTAAAACTACCGAAATCAGTTACACGCTTGCTCTACAAAACCAAACGCGCACATAAAAACTTAGAACAGCCCTATAATGGCTGCAATTATAATACCAGGTATTTCACCCAGCTGACGGCAGTTTTGTTGGTAAACCCATTGCTCTTCCTCCATGAACAGAGGAGCCCCGTCCAGGGCTCAATATTGTGTAATAAGATAGATAGACAGACAGACAGACAGACAGACAGATAGATAGATAGATTTTGCGAAAATAATAAAAATAAATACATCAATCAATCAATCAATCTTGTTCATTACTGCCTCATCCTCCAGCCCAGGGCTGCAACTCTGCCCTTGGAGTCTGGTACCTTCTCCCGCAGGGGACAGGCAGGGACAAGAGGGGTTTTCAGAGTCATCAGAGCTCAAGATAGCTCAAGGTTTTGTTGAATCCTTCAGGTTGTGTGAAAAATCTTTATCCATTTTATGCTTTTGTTTCACACTAAAAGATATCAGTCCAAGGTAAAGACTCAGCCGTGACACACAAATGGGAGAAGGCAGCACCAAAATGTTCTGTGCTCTCCAAGCTGTACTACACTAAGGACTGGCTTTTAACAGAATCCAATGTTCTTAAAAACTGAATATTAAAAAAACATAATAAATAAAGATCTTTCAATATGCTTTTGAAGTTCAGTTACATGAAGAGGTCCATTGACAATCTGAATGTTCATCCTTGATACTTCACCTTGATTTAAAAGAATATTTCTATGTAAATGCCAACAAAATTCAAAACTAGACATCATATTATATATATACTGTCATCTTACTTAAAATAGTAGTCAAATTTCCAACCTCAAGGACTAGGTGGCTTTTTATTAAAAGAGGACAGTAACTAGGACAAAGATTAAGCATCGCAACCCATCTGTATCATGAGCTTATTTCAGCATCTATTTCTCTGAAGCAGTTCATCAACGGCAGTTTAATTTTTTGAGAAGTGGAAGTTTCAGTAGAGGAAAAGTTTGGGTTTTGTCAGATTGTTTTTAAAGCAAATTTTCAAGAGTAGTATTGTTTCACTTCAGCATAGAGCATAACTATTTTACTCATCAATAAGACCTTGAAACACATCAAGGATTTACTATTTATTTCTTAGGATAGAAAATACCACTGAAAATAGCATTAAAAACCCCAATGGAGTAATACAAAGTAGCTGTAAGCAGGGGACTGGCCAAATCGCACTCAGGAAACCTACCACCACTCATTCACCACGGCACAGAACGTGTCTCATTAGTATTTTTAATACATTTCTGGGTGTCGCTCCTGAAATATATGTAATAGATGCAGATTTACCAATCCTTACATTAACAGGCTAGAGAGACACACAGTAGAAGCCAGAAGCAAGAAGTAGCCATTACTTAATGTCAGATGTGATTTTATAATGAAAAATTACCAATAAAAAAGGCAAGTACATAAGTAATTACATATCATTAGACACATCACAATTTGCAATTATTCTTTGGCAAACATGCTAAAAGCATAGCCTGCTCTTGGCATACCAAAATAAGAAGCATGAAAAATAAGGTTAGAAATCAGATGCAATTCTCATTACTATAGATTTTTTTCACTTCCTGATGATCTTTTCAGGACACAGCAGTACACTTATCCACAATGTTTCACTGCTTAGTTAAATATCCTGTTCAGTAGCTTAAATAAGGAGAAGGATATAAATACTTCCTAGTCAATAGTCTGCTTTGTAATTAGAATTTAATTATTTTTAAAGGAATCACGTTAAATTTATACTTTCCTTGAAATACATCTGAGTCAATTAAAAGAAACATCTCAGCACAATGTGAATAATAACATTAACTTCATTTTATTAAAACCCCACTAGAATTTAGGCATCAAAAGCCCAAACTACAGAAAGATGCTCTACAACTCCTGATGTGAGGTCACTGGTAACTAAAGTAGAAGACTAAACAAAAAGCCAGTGATTTGTCTACAGAAAGCACAAAAAGATGAACACAAAGGATAGATACCATCTGTCTCCTAACCGCCGTAACCAAACCAGATACTAGATGGGTGTTTGATCTTACCGCAGCAGGACACAGGTGGGAGAAGGAGAGACTGGACACACATTGGAACAGGAGAGCTTCCAGCTGGAGATAAGGAAAAACCTCATCGTGATGAGCCTTGGAACAGGCTGCCCCAAGGGACAGCAGAATCTCAGCCTTTTCAAGATCTGACTAAACGAAGCACTGAGCGATCTGGTGTGAATTCAATGTTGAAACTGCTCTTAGCACAGGGTTCGACCAGATGACCTGCCATGGACCTTGATGGCCTGGATTACTCTATGAAGGAACATCTAACTGGAAGTAAAGCTTGGTCCTCTAGGATGCAAAAGAAAAAAAATCACTAAAAACTACCACTGAGATCTGCAAAGTATCAAAGAACATGTAACAGCACAAATAAATCTGTTAGTCAACCAAACTGAAGAGAAATTCCATCAAATTACTAGTTCCAAAAAATGAGAAGTTAAGCAAAGCTTCCTTGACTTGCACAAAAATTGCAAGAGACAGTGCGACATCTTTGAAGACATCCCACTGTCTCTTACAAATCACCTGTAACACTACAAGTAATAACAACATGAAAGGGATTAATAAGTCAACACAATCTAATAAAGAACTACACATTGTTCTGTTTGCCATCTTTTATCGTCCAGAAAGAGCATCATACTATCATCTCAAACAGTTTCTCTAATCCTGTTAAAAACATACAGTAAGACAGCAATTGTACTTTATTTGATGTAGCATGCACTGATCTGCTTTTCCTGCCCACAAGACCTACCCACAACTACGTAATAATTATGTCTGAAAGGATACAGCGACATCTGCTCTTTGACACACAGGTCACACAAACATAAGGCAATTCAGATAGTAATTACATATTACAGACAAAATGAAACACCACTAAATAGCAAACCTAAAATAGGAATCCCAGTAAGAGCTACTTAATAAGTACGTTATTGCTTAATAAGGATTGCTACAATAATTACGCTCTGTTTAATGTGACATTTAGCATAATGGCAATCGTTTCACAATCTGAGAAATCATTCAACAATAAGCATCTTCCACAATTACTCTATCCCTGTAGCTATGTACTAATCTGCAAAATTAGGACAAGATCAGCAATCAGTTAAATAGGGTATTGTGTTAGTAATTTATTTCAAACAGGTAATAGATACACTCCAAGTAACCTCTGATACATAAAAGACTGAAGGAACACTGGAAAAATAAGGCACCATCGCTGGAATAGTCCTCCTATCTTCTACACTATTTCGCTCATAAGTCTTTCAGTTTAAATATCAAATTTAAGAGCAACTGCTCTAGATCTTAACAACTTGCTTTTAAACAGAATCTCCTAATTCACAGAAAAAGATCCCCAAATATCAGAACAGCAATAATTCTGACCTTCTGCTCTGGTGAGTCCTCACCTGGAGTACTGTGTCCAGCTCTGGAGCCTCCAACACAAGAAGGACATGGATCTGGTGGAGCGGGTCCAGAAAAGGCCACAAAAATGATCAGCCTGTCCTAAAAGGACAGGCTGAGAGAGTTGGGGCCGTTCAGCCTGGAGCAGAGAAGGCTCCAGGGAGACTTCAGAGCAGCCTTCTAGTACGTGACGGCTACACAAGAGCTGGGGAGGGACCGTTCACAAGGGCGCCCAGCGACAGGACAAAGGGCAGTGGTTTTAAACTAGAGCAGGGTAGATTTAGATGAGATGTTAGGAAGAAGTTCTTTACTATTAGGGAGGTGAAACACTGGCACAGGTTGCCCAGAGAGGCGGTGGAGGCTCCATCCCTGGAGGCATTCAAGGTTGGGTTTGATGGGGCTCTGAGCAGCCTGAGCTAGTTGGAGATGTCCCTGCTCACTGCTGGGGGTTGGACTAGATGAGCTTTAAAGGTCCCTTCCAGACCAATGCATTCAATGATTCTATGACTTCATTAATGTCTGGCTGAAGAGTAACTCCATCAGACACAATCATAACTCCCGATCATTGCAGTGCCAATTGTAATCAAATTGAAATTTCACATAACCACTTTGGATGTCATTCTAGCATCCTTCCACCAGAGCATGTTTCTATGAAATGAAAAGCTCCAACTCATTCTGCAGTTTCTGTGAACAAATAACAACTGACTCAGACAACACATGGAGTTTTATTCCTAACGGCATTACAATCAAGTAATCTTAACTATTAATAACAGCAGCAACAAATAAGTTCCAATTAATTGGTGTCCTCAGAATTGGTCACTTCATGAGAAGTTTTTATGAGATTTATGTACTTTTATGTAATGTTATGAGTATTATGTATTTTTATGAGAGTTGGACATTATTTATTGTGAACCAAACTTCTAAAAATCATATGAACTACCACATATTTTCTCACTGCTCTTTTTTTTTTTCAGCAGATGCTAAGACATCCAATATTACACCAAGGAAAGTATTTATAATGATTCAAAGATCTTACTATGCTGACGAAAGTCGTATCAGTTCCCTATCACATTCTGTCCATGATAGTGTAATCATTCCAGCTAGATAAAAGGAATTTTGCAGAGTAAACAAATCAAAATCTTTGGGACCAGCTCCATACAGATCATAGACATCAGAACTGATATGTTTAGGTAGTTTATATTACAAATTAATAATAGTATTGATGTAGTTATCATAACTACCCACTTCTTTGCTTTCTCTGGAGGAGCTCTCCTCTATGCCTGCCCCGCATCTACTGACACATCTCAGCCAAAATACAGCTTTTCTTCCTTGCCCAGACTTAACTGTCTGATATTTATTATTAACAGTCATTCAGTAAAACACTTTCTATTATAATCTGCATGAAAGATGCTACACAATGTAAAAGGCTATTGTATTATTTGCAATGTGTCACACAGGGCATAGACAACTCCTCTCATTCCTGGGATTAACTTTAAATATCTGCAGCACTTTTTAAAATTTTCATAACTTACACAAATGAGTAATTCAGCATCTTAGTTATTTGTCTTGTTTTAGATCTGAATGAAAGTAAAGTTTAGTGACTTACAGCCATGCAGCAGTTTGCTCCAATTTCACATTTCAGGTTTTTCCCTTATTATTCACATGCACTAACACTCAAGCTACACTCCAGCGAGAAAGACGTTCTGCAGCAAAATGTAACGAACACCGCTGCTTATGAAAATTCAGTGATTTACTAATCCCTTGGCACCTGAAGGCAAGACTTCTCAATATTAAGCACTAATGTAAACTGCATTAGCTGAGCTACTCAATCATGTGCCCACACCCTGGGGACAGCCCAGAGAGAAAAATATTCTTTTCTTTCAACTCTCAGTTAAAACAAAAAATAAAAAACACACACACACACATTCCAATGTAATGTAACACTCATCCAACACATTTTGAGGGTTTGTGAGAACAGATTTCTTGCCTTGATAGCAGCTGACATTAGGACATGAGGCCATAATGTATATAAAATTATGTATACTATAAAAACAAAAAGTATAAATAGATGTTATCAGCAGATTACAACTATGAGTAGTTTACTGCATATGAGATTAAAAACATTTCAGTACTGGATTATAGATAGTTATAAACACACTCTGACCTTTTTAAAATTCCAAACATCTATGAAAACCGATTCCTTTTAAAATATAACAGCCTTTATAAGGTGTTTCTAAGTGTAACCTTAATAGAAAAAGCAGCTGAAAAACATTTCTTCAGTCACTGCGCCTCGACTTTGGGGCTTATATTCCCCA
>NW_009734613.1:0-24119 GCF_000703405.1 Apaloderma vittatum | reverse complement strand
CAGGAATCATTGTTTCACTGTGAAAAACACCCAGAATTGATGCAACTCAATTACACAGCAACTCCTGCAACACAAACTGCCCAGTTTACGGGTGGGCAACCAGAGGAAATACAGGGGTGTTGCAGGAGACCCATCTCCACCCTACCTTCTTCGGATCCCCAGCCTCCTCCCTAGTCATCCTTACGTTTTCTCTCCAGCCCACAGAAAAGCTCAGATCCCTTCAAGCAGAACCAAGTAAGAAGTCAAGGAGTCAAGTCTATTTTGCTATTTGCAGGGCAGCAGAAGGGAGGTTGATGCATTTGTGAATGAGATTATTCCCTATTTGCCTGTAGGAACTGGGCAATTCAGAAGGGCCACTCCAGCTCCAAACAGGTCCTTACACTGCTGGTTTAACACCAGCAAGCTTCCACAAGGCTTTTTATGCTTTTCCATACATTGGCTTTCCCTCTCCGCCCTTCACATAGGCAGTCATGGCTCCAGTTCCACCCCACATCCACCTTCTTGCTAACAGCCCAGTAATGGGTGGGATGGCTGCAGAGCTCTGGAAGAGACCATCTCAGCCACATCTCCACCACAAACCTTACCAAACGACGCCAAGATCAGCAGTAATGGGCTCCTAAAGCAACCACACCAGGACATTCATTGCTCTGAGGTATAGCCTTCATGGGACAGCATGAAGGGGGAAGCACTAAAAATTCAAAGCCTGCATGGGATTTGAGCTCCAAGACACGAAGAGAATTCTTAGATTAGTTCTGTAATAATTTATTACCTGGCAAACGCCAAAATGCCATCATCAAAACTGTGACCAATGCAGCTTCTAACTGTCTTACTCTTTCATGAAACTTAAATTCGATTTGTTCATTGAAATAAAAGCAATGTTCTGTTTTTCAAAACTTTAAAAATTTAATTTTTACTTTTTTTCCCTAAAACAGATTGTTTCACAGAAGAAGTCGTGAAACAATACAGCAGCCAGCACACTCGGAAAAACTTTCCGAGGTACCAGAATTTACTTCACCACACACATAAACACAGAAACGTCAGCATCCCTCTCCAGACATCATTTTAAGGAAGAAATACGTTTTGCTGCTCAGCTTCACGTTATTCCCAGCTTACATATTTTTATAACCCACTACAGCACAGAAGCCAGGTTACTTTTTCATACACTACAGCGATCAATACACCACGGTAAAGGAATCGAAATCCAGAATTACACACCGAGGTGCTACCAAGCCTGGCTGGGGCTTAAATGGTGAAATCGCATTAACTCTCCCTCAGCCTTCTGCAGAGCTACAGATGTGTTACAGATGTGGTACGGTGGGATATCCTCCAGGTGCTGAGCCGCAGCTGGGGCAGCCCCTCTTGGATCAGAAAAAGCAGATGGTAAAACACAGACACCATGTACTCACACAGAAGGACCTTCTCAACCATACGGGTCAGAGAGCCATTACTCTTAATAAGCATTGCAGAAGAGCTATACAATGGGCAGGACCTCCCATGGTGTCCAAACTGGTACTAATTGTAATTTCTGCATAGATGGAGAACACAGATTATAACAATTCTCTGGCAACAGATATCATAATGAATTCATGTGAAAAGTACTATTTTTAAATATGTGCACAATCAATTGTTATTGTAGAACTATACAAACCGCTTTTACTGGGCATTTTCTCTTTCTATTTTTATTCACAGTCCATAATTAATTATGCACTTTTAATTATTTATAACTAAATATCTATTTACTCTACACACTCTTCTTAAATGCTCCAAGTTCTAAAAGAAAAAAAAAGTATTTTGGAAAAGCACAATTCTCTCTGCCATACTTGGAAATAGCTGTGCAAGAATAAACAATACGAGCTGCTATGCCAAAGTTAGGAATGATAAATATCCTCCAGTAGTACATCAATCTGCTCGTCTCACAGATGCTGTGAGCACAGGCTGCTGACAGGAGGAATGGCTGAGTGTTGAGCAGTGCTTAATCAATCTAAGAGGGCCAAAGAGCTTAAGTTTCCAGACAGCGTAAATCAGGATGAAGGGCTTTAAGATGCAGGTGGGTTTCACTTCAGGGAAGAATGACAGGCATACAGTAAATACTACTAAAAAAAAACCCTGAAAAAAAAATAAAAAACCCCCATAACCCCCCCCCAAAAACTCAAAATGGCACCAAAAAAAGCAAAACACAACCAAAAGAAAACAAAATCCAATTCACAAAAAATTCAGTTGAGAGGACGTGGGGAATAAATGCAAAAAGAAAAGCAATAACAAAGATTTCCAACTTGAAATAACCTCCCATCACATCATAAATGCAACTTCTGATCTTCAAGGTCCAGAAGAAGAGAATAATCACAACCCTTCCACATGACCACATCACCTCATTCAGGAGTGCAGGTGTTAAGGCAAGAAAAATCTTGGGAATCTTGTGTCAAGTATTATGAAATACAGATAAGCACAGCACATCTAGATAGGTATGCGAAGAAAAAAAATCTCCACCCCATCTGGAGGCAGATTTTGCCAGGCATCGCTCCAAACATCTACACACATGGGTGAGTGAAAGGAAAATATGGTCAGATTCAGATCTGCATCAGGCCCGAATGAGATCCAGAGAGCTTATGAAGAACTTATACTATCTCATGATGCTTTTGAACCTTTTTTTTTTCCCTTAAACTAGCACATTAGATATATTTAGTAGTTAGAGAGCAGGACATGGGTTTCAACTCAACCCCATCCAGAGAATCATGCCCTCTGCTGCAGCACTACTCTGCAAATCTACCTCCCAAATGAGAGCAACACCGCCTAGAACATGGGCAATAAAGCATTTACAACGTAAAGAACAATTTTCTACTCATTTTATTTTTAATTTATTTTTTCCTTTTCCAGTTGAGTTGGATTCCTTGGAGCAAAAGCCAGTAACGCTCTATGGATAAACAGAGAAGAAAGTACCCTGGTCCTGGGCATAGATCTGTGTCAGTACATTAACACGAGCCCAAGCATTGCAAGTCCTGCAGCAGCAGAGCCTAACCCATGGTCCCAGGGTGTGAACAACCACATTATGGGCAAGGGACAGAGTTTTGTGGGCTTTTTTTCTTTTCTGAAATAAAGAGAACTGAAAACAGAACATCAGTTTCAATAATTGAAAGATGGAAGCATTCTAACATCAAATCGTGTCCTAAAATTATTCTGAGGTCAGACTTACAGTTTTATTAGATCTTCACTACCTTTTTGGCCGGTGCTTTGCTCACGTTATTCTGAAATTATAGCAGTTACGTGTTCTGGGATAGTCTTCAGCTATCACTGAAATCCTAACAGACATGCACCTTTACATACATTTTCGCAAGCTTCAGCAAAAGGGAAAAAAACACATCCTTTGAGATGTTTAAACAGGTGAGAATATCTATCCTGGGGAGGACTTTGCTATAGCACAGGCCCATGTTTCTTCTGAAAAGCACTAAGAGATGTGGCAGGGTGCAGAGAGCTTTCAGGTATTCTGCTGGGGCCGTTTGCTGAACAGCGACAAACAACTCTCAACTTGGAAATCCGGTCACTGTCGCCGTAAAAGGTATCACGCTAGAGTTTTTGAAGTGGAAGAATGGTAACATGGAAAAACATCTGTTGCTGATGCACACACGCTCTACACAGATTTTACATCCAAACTTACGCATCTGCTTTTATAACATTAGCCAACACTTTGCACACATTCTTATACATAAGTAATCATTTAACGAGGCCCCAAGAAATGCAGCCCTTAATAGATTTAATTAACAGGTTAATGATGTGCATAGCATGCATGCTCTCAAAAGTAAGGATTTTCACATTAAGCTTGTTTCTGTTTCACAGAAGCAGCTTTCTGTAGAATATCTGTGCTAATGTAATTACACATCTGGCACTTCTGCTGCTTTCAATTGCAGAGATATTTATAAACAGTGCTACTAATTTACACAAGAGTACCTAGCTGCTCTAATGTTTTACACTACAAATAAAGGTATTTGCATGAAAATTCAGCTGGATAGAGTTCTCTTTTGTAGCCCTGAGTGATTCTAATGAATATATAAAATGATCATTTAGCCTGCAAAATAAATCTTAACACTTATGTTACTGTCATGACTGCCTGGGAAACCTGCATAAACTAAGCCTGCCTCAAGTTCACCTTGATATAAAAGGGTCAAGTACAAATTTTTAGACAGTTTTAAATTAAACATCAGCACAGGTAATCATCTTTGTTCCCCTGTGTCACCGGTATGGCAAAACTAATGTTTTAAAATATCATTTCTTGGCATTGTCCATTTATCATCCTCACCATAACTGGGAAATGATCGAAAACCAGGCCAGAATAATGGAAATCCCACGTTATCTCTACCAGTAGTGTCAAGAAAATGCAGTGGTTATTAATTTAAATATGCTTCAAAGAACGATCACAACTTCAAACATGATTTAAGAAGATAAAAAGCCATTCCTGCCCCAAGCTGCTTTCAGTTCAATTTAGGTTCATCACGATAGTATCTGAAATCCTCCAACTTACTAAATATTGACAGATGCTGCTTCCCTAAGTGTTTTATCAAAGGAGCAGACGAGTCCCACGTCCTGACGGGGCGTTACTGAAAGGAGACGCTATCAAAGTAACCTTTCAACACCTGCGTGCTCAAGCTCAGGAATGCATACGAGATAAACCAAGACAAGTACTACTTTTTGCTTCACATTTTGAGGTACTTCCAATTAAGAAAAAACATAAATTATTTAGTAAAAGAATATATGTGTGAATGTGCATAACTTTGCTGTTGAATATATACACATGTGTATATATATATATATGCTATATTTATATCCAAATTATCTCACTCCCATTTGGGAATAAATCAGTGTTTTTTCACTCAGTCTGTAACTAAAGCAACTGAAGCACACGTAAAATGTCATGACTGCCATATCATGGCTTCTGAAACACTGAAGCTAGCTCCCAATTCTCCTCTGAGCAGACACTTCCAGTATCTTGGAGGCCACAATGGAGGCTCTGGATACTTTCCGAAGACGGACAAAACACTAAAATCTGCTCATCTAATTACTCTAAACCCCTGGATAATAAGCTGCACAGTGAGAATGAGGAGTGATATCTAGGGACAAGGCAATAAAAATGCCTAGCTAATACTCCTGAACCACAGATTTGAAAGGGCTTTTAGTTTTGCTGCTTTTATATGAGTAAGCTGTTTCCATACAAACCAGCTCATTAGCATGTCCCAGCTGGTCCATTAACCACCACATGGAGATTCTGTAGCACCACAAGAAAACAATAAACTGCTACAAAAAGAGCTTTCTTGAGAAACGAAGCAGGCTACCTGGCCTCTTGCAGAAGGAAATCCACCTCTCAGTCTTCTCCCTGGGCAGATTTAAAGAATTACGAAGTTCACAGCAGAGCTGGTGTATCCATCCATGAACCACAGCATTAATAAATCTGTCTACGCCCTCAACTGATGCACAACACTCCACTGTATATAAATCAGACTGCTTGTTCTGTGAAATAAGAAAGAACTGTTCTTCCACTGAGGATACTAAAAAAACTGCTCTTAATTGAGTTTTAATTCCACTGGGTATTATTTAATTCAATCAAGCCACTCAGAAATAATATTTTCTATTAGGAATGTCTACTCCTTTCTTATGATTCCCACAATAAACACTACTCAGAATGCTCTGAAGTAAATAAAGCCAATTTGATTTGAGATCCTCTTAAGAGCAACCCATATATTTTATATATACAAATAGAAATGACTGGTTGAATGGCAAAAATCAATGAAGAAAAGGGAGTTAAGAAAACATAAGCCATATTAATCACATGCTAAAAACATTTATGGTCTGTCCTATTTGAAGTTTAGAAACTCTAGACATTGTCCATCTTTGAAAACTGACCTTAAACGACTCAAATTCTTTCTCAAATAATGAAGAAAAGGTTTTAGTTTACATCAAATCTTGGTATTACTGCAGATACAGAAAGTATGTTCCAAAAGTAAAAACAGAATGTATGTACATGGCTAATAATGCACACAACCTTCAGGTGGATTTAAAACAAATGAAAAAAGATAATTAAAAAAATTTCATATTCTCAGGATATGCTTTCGAAAAACTCCTTCTTACATTAAAACCAGTATGCTGAATTTAAACTGTTTCTATTTTACTCCCCTAAGAATAAAGGAGAGGAAAGTATCTCCTGGACCTCTGAGCTTAGTCACTAAGAAGGTAACGTGGGCAGGTTTGTCACAGATTCTTCTACTTAAAGGTCTCAGACAGCTTCATCAGTTAGACCAGTTCAGTTTAATGTCCCATCACTCTTACCAAACCATTTCACTGCATCATCTTCCCACTCTCCCAGGTATTCCTACTTAAACCAGTAAAACTATCTTGACAGTCAAACTAAGCAACTAGTTTCCTACATTAATTTTCCCACAGGTAAATACACATTAATGATTACTTGACCAGCACTTCCCTTTATTCAAATTTGTGTGGTTACAATAGTTGCTGCCCAAAGAATTTTCCCCAATAATGACAGATGCATGACCCTACACCATATCCACGGGATACCCTCAGTTGTTTCCACATGCAATGTTTCCACCAGACAAAAGAAAGCAGCAGAAGCTTCCTACCATGTGTCCAGACAGTCTCACATCAAACTTTGCAATCACAGAATCACAGAATGTCAGGGGTTGGAAGGGACCTCTGGAGATCACCTAGCCCAATTTGCCTGCCAGAGCAGGGTCACCTAAAGCAGGTTGCACAGGATGGCTTCCAGGAGGGTTTTTAACGTCTCTAGAGACAGAGACTCCACCGCCTCTCTGGGCAGCCTGTGTCAGTGCTCTGCCACCCTCAAAGAAGTTTCTTCTCATGTTTAGGTAGAACTCCCTGTGTTCAAGTTTGTGTCCGTCACCTCTTGTCTTGTCACTGGGCACCACTGAAAAAAGACTGGCCCCATCCTCCTGACACTCACCCTTTAAATATTTATAAATTATGAAGCAAGAGAATAAATTAATGTATTTATTCTCTTGCTGTTGTTTCTCCAGCAGGATCATTTTCAGGACTTCTTTCTGGATCATATTTCCTTGTATGTCCTTTGACCTTCAGGACAGTTTCCCGCAGGATCCTAGCTCCCTGAACAAGTTAAAGTCCATGCTCCCAAGATTAAGGAAGGACCTTTAATCCACTACTTTCCTTCCTCACTTCCCTCAGAATCTTCAACTCCACCATCCTGTGGAGCAATTCCGCTCCCTACGGCCAAGGTTACTGAATACCACGCTCTTGATCAGTTACTCTCTATCTGTGAGCCACCCATCTAGCAGATCATCACCTGAGTTGGCCTGTCCAGCACTGGCATCAAAAGGATGCAGAAGCAAGGAACAAGTCATGAGAGAGTTCAAGGCTGGCACTGGAGACCCCACGCTACTGCTAACTCACTGGTGGTCAGTGAGACAAACATACATCTAGAGCTGGACAAGAGTAAGGAGAGAAAAACGTACCTTAAGACACATACATTTCGATGAGACAGACTCTATCAGTTCATAGAGACCTGTGGATTTTCATCCCTGCAACTTCAGTCCCAAGTCCTATCGCTACCGCAATTAAACAGGACGGAGAATCGCATTCTCCCAAACCAGACTGAGCAGAGCACTCTGCCAGAACATCAGTAAAAACACAAGGGTCTGCTGTAATGCAACGTATTCCAATAGCTTAGTCTCAGGAATAAATCAGCCTCAGACATTTGTTTAAGTAGAAATAAAGATATTTCGCATCAGCCCTCTTAAAAAGATTCATCACGTTTATTGGGTGCTGCAATGTCTTGGAAAAACAAGTTCACTACGTCTCTCTGATTGCAAAGTTCAGAATCTAGGATATTGCAACAGACCTTAATCTTTTCAAATAATTAATTTCATTTCACATGAAGAACACTATACATGCCAAAGGTACTTAGGATAAGAGCCAGTTTAATTTTTTTAAATACCAAAAAAACAGAGTATTTTATAAACCCTTCCTTAGATTAAGGCTGTAATAAAGCCTTTCTTGAGTTTCATATGTAAATAAACACACTCATAACAAGTCTGTAGGGTTTTTTATATTCATAATTTATAGGCAAACAGATTTTCCCCATCAAAACTTCAGCAAGGCTCAGAAATACTTTCTTATGGCCACCTTAAAAAAGCCTCCTATATCATGCAATTATAATGAAACTGCTTATGTAAGCTACATTAAAATATTATCCAGCATCAAGCACATACATAAAGGGCTCACAGCAGTAACAACAGCATGTCATCTGACCCACAAGGATTACCGAATTCAACAGCTGGACTGTTAGAACAAGTCACTGGGTGCCAATCACATTGGTAAAAAATAGGGGAGTTTACTGATTGCAACGCACGTTCTTTGCCCCAGGGAGGAAAAAGAACAGCTGCTAGTTCCCATAAAATCCTTCATATTTCCTCTCTTTAGGGAATTCAAGCCCCAGACAAATGAATTGGTTGGGCAGGCAGGAGAATTCATTAATTTCTTCCAGTCTCCTCTTATATATGCATTTGCTAGCTCAAGGAGAAAAATGTTGTTAAAGACTAAATATCTTCCCCTACTACGTCCGTGTTCTCCACTTGAGGGCTTATGAGTGTCATGACCTGGAGTCACTTGACAGAAGTACCCATGGCATCACCTTCCAAAGGAGAAGACAGAGGGCCAAATTCTGGTCTCCATTACACCAGCATCAATTCAAGGTAAGCAGACTGAATCCACATTCCTACTTTTTTCCTCATTTGTCTCTGTCCTACATTTTGGATGTCAAGTTGTCATTGATGAACCTCAGTTTGCCAAGAAATACTTTAAGCACTTTGAATTTCCAAATGGATATCAGACTTAAATAATTAAAGATGTCACAGGAAAGAAGCCAGTATTGACTCAGACTTGCTTCCAACTGAAGTCTAATCCATACTACAATACCAATGTAAATTACCACTAAGGAGTGACCCGCTGTTGTGGTCAGATCACATGGCAGGCAGGCAAGTTCAACCAATAAGTAAACTGGGAGAGAGACTAGTAAATGTGCTGATTATGCAAATGCAACTGTTTGAAGTCAGAGATGTGGGCCTGTATTTCAGTGATAAAATGAGTAAAATAGAAAGAGACACTGCGTAAGCAATTAAATTTAACTTTTTAATCAATAAGAGGAAAACTGGGACCTAAATCCACTTTACAGGATTTAGGAATCAAAGTAGTACTGCAACTCAAAGTCAGCTGTGATGCCTACTTAACTACAAGGGAACTTAGCGTAAGACAGAAATGTCACATTCTATCATGGTATCACACACAAGAGAGTCATCTGTCATTATATCAAGATAATTTGGTGGTAATGATGTTCCTGATCTTTAGTTCTGGTTGGCATTCTTTGTAAATAAAGCTGCGCTTGCAACAGTTTTGATGGCAGCATCTCACAAGACTTTGACAGACGAGCCCACCTGTACTCATTAGCATTTTGGATTCGGTTTTTTAGGTCCACTAGCTCTCCAAGGATTCCAGAAAAAGGAAGCATATTGTGACTTTAAACTTCTATGTCATTGCAAAAATTTCAGCATTGGCAGAACTTGGGTTGGTACCAAGGTGTCAACAGCTGCAAAGCATCAATTCTTCCACCTTGTCCTATGAGGAGGCACCTAAGCTATCAAACGCAGAGGCTCAATACTGAGTTGTTCTGATTTCACTGCTGTCTGCCAAACAGAGTCCATCCACTCCATTTTCCTTCCTCTCCTCATCATTTCCCCACATTGCCACTCAAACGTGGCAGAATCTGCCATTAAACTTCCACCCCTCCTCACGGAACTTGTCCAAAAGTCAATGGTTTCTACAAGCTCTGCTTATGCCAAACTTGCCCTTTCACACACCCCGATGTGAACTCCTGCCTGTATTTTACCTTTAAAGGACCACAGCCATATCCATTCATCCATTCTGTAAAGTACTCTACAGTCTTACAGTCTTATTCAAACAATTAAATGCCTATACTGATGATATTTTCACATATAAAAAGAAACTGAGAATATACATATGTAGCACATAGGATACAAATAAGCATTCAGATATATTTACTGATGCAAGAATAACTGAAAAATAAATTTACAACACGTAGTTGAGGCTGCAATGGTCAGGCTTCACTCTAAAAAGCACAAAATGACTACCATCTGCAATGCCTTTGATAGTTCACTAATTAATGATCAAGAATGCATTTGCTTCAGCATAATTTTATGCTTTTATATGGATATCATATTTGATTATAATTATCACAGACTGCAGAAATATATTAGGACCAATCATTTCTTAATGCAATTAAAATCCCAAGGGAACAATATGAAGTAATTTTTATTGGTGAAAACGATGAGGGCTTATAACCAAAAGGGAGCCTACTAGTCTACCGCAATTATTCCAAAATATACAATTAAAACAAACTGCATGAACTTTTCAACAGATTTTTGCAAATACTTGAGTTAGAACAATCAGCAGGCGTCAGAAGCTGCAGAAGGAGCTGATCTTCAGGCTCCTTCTGGCTCCTCCAGTATTCACCTCTTTGGTGAAGGGATTAGGGAGCGTTTTCTCCTAATGGAGAAAATCACCCGCTCTCAAAACAGCTCTCTGGGCTATTGCTGTGCCTCCCAACCCTGCTCACACAACACCTCTAATTCTTTCTCTTTCACAACACTGACACTTCCTATTAAAATGAGTCCAAAAACCATTTCTCCACAACACAAATAATTATTTGTTCTTTCACCCAAAGGTATTAACATGAAGATTGGAGGGTGAAAACAATAAGAAGTCTCTATGAGTGCATTCTGCATACATACATCTTATCCTGCTCTTTCACACATTTTTAGAATACCTCCACCTCAGAGCGGGTAAAACAAATTATTCTCTTTCCCATTCTGTCATTCTCTCTCTATTGTCATCCTAAAGGTGTTCCTTTTCTTCCTCTGCTCAGACAAGAGCCCTTCAGGTTTTAGTATGCTCTTTACCCCAAGACCTGCTTAAGAAAAGCAATACATAGTGCACTGATGGGTGCCACAATGTGATTTATTTCCCATTTCACAGTTTGCCCACAGTTTCCCCTGAGAACCTGAGTAATCACTGCAAGAACATCTGATCATTGCCACTGTTTTAGTCCCATTCCCCCTCTCTTAAAAGTGCCTTTTGATTTAACATCTTGCATTCGATCACGATAATATTATAGAGTTCTAAAAATGTTGAATTTTGAGAAACAAATCTTTAGTGAGTCAATCTACGTAGGATCTACACAGCTGTTTCTGAACAATACAGACAACGTTCCACTATTCCTTAAACCAAATTGTCATCTATTTAAGCATTTTGTAGTTCCACTGAAGAAGACCCAGTATCTGATACAAACCTTGACAGAAACTAACTTCCAAAAAACTAGTCCTGAAGAAGATTCTACATTTTTTCTTAACAAACACAGACCTAAAAAAACCAAACATAGAGGAGGAAAAGGCAGATCAAGAAAACACTACCTGGCAAATAGCCTCTTTCCCCAGGCATCTACCCCAAGTGCAGAAAGCAGTACGCCTCTGCCTGGATACTGGGATATTTCTACCGGGGAAGGCTTTACACCAGCAGCTCAGGACAGTAGGGACGGGCACGGGTGCTTGGGGCCGGGACAGCTTCATCGCCCTCACGTGCCGAGCGGGAACCAAGGAGAACCTCCGGAGAGACACAGTAGGAAAAGGTTGACTTCAATACAAATGGGCTTCCTCTGATTGTTGCTATGAATTACACCGAGAAATATCGTAACAGTAAACCGTGACTGGCAGTGAACTACTTCCCTAAGTATGCTTAATAGCACAGAACATACGCATTTCTTCTTCTGTCAATATTCCACTGCAATAGCTTTTCTCCCGAGGCTTAGAGAAATCTTTCCTTCTCTAATCCTCTTTTCCAGTGACAACTTAAAGACTGAAATGGCAACAATTTTCCATTCCCAGTGCTAATTCACAAATTACCAAATCTTTATTTCCCACACACACACACCACTGTTTTACCTGTTCAGCATCACTCAGTATTCCCCTAGAATACAGGTTTGAATTGCTCAGCCCAGTGACTCCTTGAGGGGTAGCATGGAGGGGTAAACAAAATTGGGGAATCACTTCTTTTTAAATTGTATGTTTGCCGATTTTTACATCTTTTCTTTGAAAAGTACATTAGAGTCATCTCATATCAAGTCTCACCTCTCCAGCTCCATTGCACACCCAACACTGGGCACCTTAGTTTTACAGAATAGCAGTTTACTGCAGTTTGCAATATACAGAATAATTATTAATTTCAAATACTTTTGCTTGTCAAGTCAAAACAAAATTAAAAAAAACACTAAGCAATTACTTCCCTTAATAAATCTGCATTGCTCCTGTTTGTCAATTTAATTGCGACAGCTAGTAAGCCCAACAAGCCTGTGCACTCCCCAACCACTGTTGTGCTGTTAATTACAACACCTGCCAATTATGAACTGCAGCAAATTATAATGCTATTTAATGATTAAAGTATTTCAGCACAAAAAATTGAGCCACATACATATATATGGAGAGATCTAGGAACAGGATACACATTTGCTTCAGGCTTTATGCATCAGGTAAATCTGTAAGGCAGGTACAGTATACTTTTTTTGTTTTTAAATGACTGTTGCCAGTTTCAAAACAGAATACTATTCATCCCGTAATGGAATATTGTACAGCCTAGTCCATGCCTGTGATGGTCACTGGAATGCTTACATATGTTTGTTCTGTATTTTTAGGATAACAAAGAAAATTCTATGCCAGCAGTACGACTCAATGCCAATTAAATATTAACACCAAAGGCATTTTCCTTCTGGCTTGATATTCAGTTCCACAAATTTAAGTTCAGAGGGAAGAAGGTTTTTCAAGTCCACATTTGGGCACATAACATGTTCCCTATGAAATTAAAATCAATGGCTAATGCAGAAACCAACAGGAACTAGTGGTTTCAAAAGACAAAATACTACTTTTTTTAAGTGTCCTACATAGATACTCAGGAATTTGCATCCTACTATTATACTGCAAGTTCACAGTACTTATTTTACATGTTTTCTGTGAACTGGCTTACACGGGTGTGCAAAAACCTATAGAGTGGGAACCACACCTAACTGATGTTTATGGGCTGGCTGTCAGGACCTAAAGACAAGGCTATGGCGGACACTTGTGGTGTTTCTGTAAGAGCAAACTTCTGCTGCTGAGACGATGGGGTGGGCACTCAAGACACACACACAGGTTATAAATGGCCCTAAAGGGAAAAGCAGCCCCCCATTAATGGAGAGCAACAGGTTTCTCCAGTAGCAAACTGGGAGCACCCAGGTCATGCCCACGTGTGGAGGTTTTAGCCAGGAAAGCTCCTCCTTCACCCATGTGGATAGGTGAGGGTAGCACTAGTCTTTCCATTTAGTCCTGGATTTTCCAGCTGTTTCAGTATGAATCTCTAAGTAACTCCTAATTTAGGGCAGAATTTTAAAAGGTATTTTGTAGGCATTAAGTGCATGAACCCTTACTTTTAGGGAGGTATATCCCATTAATTACCTGAAATATTTTTAAGCCTCTAGCTATCTCTGAGAACTAGATGCTGAAATGGTCTATTGAGCCACAGAATGCTGAAGACTGGGAAGGTTCACAGGGATAGGTGGGAAAAAGACTTAATTCCTACAAGATGGGAAATCAGGTTAAAAAGGACAGGCATACACACACCTTCCACTGTGAATACTTTTCTCAGCAGAAACCCAGCTATCAGATCACCTTGAATCTGGGTTTTAAGCATGATTATCACCTCTGCAATCTCTCTACTATCCATCCACACCAAATATTAAACTTCTAATTAAATAGCATAGATTTCATCCAGAGTCCTGCCTTGGCAGTGCTACTCTCAGTCTCTCTTTGCCTCTCAAAAAATATATTAAAAGTCAACTGTTTCTAAATACTACTGTCCCAGTCTTGCAAGAAATATTATAATCAGAGAAAAAAAATCAACTAGGTGCAACAGAATAGCAAAACCTTTGACTCACCTGCTTAAATTGATTATTTCCTCCTTCGTACGTATAAGCTCTTAAATCCTACATTCAGTATTTTTGCACACCCTATAATAGGTTCATAAGACACACACAGCAACTCCTAACTCACTCTCTGCTCTTCACTCTGAAGTACGCTTCAGTACAGGGTAACAAATATCTCATTCTAATCAAAGACACTGAGAAGAATGCCACTCACTGCCTCAAACTGAAGACCTCCCTGCCATCTTTCATTTTTCCTATGTCCACTTTCCTTAGCTTAAAAAAAAAAAAAAATGCTTTTCAGTCTGAATATGTTTCCTCTTTCCATTATCAACACTGCGCATACTCCTGGTTTCTTCTGAGTATGTGATCACTGTAAACACAACAGCAGTCTCAAGTTTCTCGCTGTCTGTGGTGGAAGTCAGTATAAGCGAAAGTCCTCTCTTCTCCCACTCAGGTGAAGAACAGAAGGATGAGAGGTTCTCTTCTCCCCACCAAGGGAACAAATTCCTGAGGGAAAATAATTTGCTCTTGGCTACAAGGGATATAATTCCTAAAAGACTAAACTCAGTCTGAATTTACGTACACACACCAGTCATCCAACTTGAGAAAAATATTCCTTGAAAACATTTATGGCAAAGTAGTAGTTGTGTTCTTCCATTAAATGTATAGTTATAATAAAATCAAGAGATCAGAAAATATTTAGTGACTACCTTATTTGGATAGCCTTTTAAACTTTTCTGAATGCAAGAGATGACTACCAAAGCTCCTTTTGACCATAAAAAGTAATACAACTAACACCATGCATCAGGAATTAACTCCTATTACACTCAATTCCAAATCCTCTTGAAATGGCAGGTGTGACAAGGAAATAGGAAATTTACTTTTTTCTAATTGGCTGTCCCATCCTAGAAGCAATTTTCAAAGTGTGGAGAGTTTTGTTAGACAGCATTTTTATGTATTATCCGCTCATCATTTGAGACCACCTTAAAAGTTGTGAGGATCATTATTACACGACGAAGAGCGTTAGGCAAAGCTTTTTATCTTAGTTGCTATTAAATGTCCTTTTATTGCTATATCAATCAAATAAATGATTTTCCAAGTTGGATGTATAATAGCATGATGGTAGAGTGGGTAAAGATGACAGTAGGTAAGACTGTAATTTATTTACATCTTGGACTTGATGGCTTATCTTGCTGGTGAGGCATTTTCTAAAGCTTTCATTATTGTAGTGACTGGAAGCAAAAACAAAAATGAGTAAGAGATCATCCGGTGTGCATATGACTCCCTGAGTATTTTGAAAACCAAACTGCAGCAGTGCAAAAAGGCAGCCCATAAAAATAGCACTAAAGAACTTTCAAATCTTTTAACTATACATACGGAGAACAGAGATAGAGCAGAATTATTTGGGAACTAACCAGAGCAAAACTATGATGCTGCTGATGGGAGGGAACCAAAAAGAAGATGGAAGAGTAACATTCTCCATATATTTTTAGGTGAGAAAACCTGGATTTTGAGATTAAATACTTTAGACTTCAAATTCAACAAACAGAATTGTGGGGTTTTCACACTAATATCATGGCCCAACTTTGCCTCCCTTTAAGCAGTTAGGGACTTCTGTCATTGACTTCAAGCTGAAGTACGGCTTCTTTTGGTTGCTTTACTTCCCAAAAACCTGAATATTGTGCAAGAAGTAACCAAATGCCTTTTATCAACACACTCCATGAAAAAGTACAGTGAGGAAAGGAAAAAAAAAAAAAGAAAAGAAAAAAGGTCAGGTGCATTCCTTTAACAAACCGCATTATGCAAAAACACTGAATTTATAAATGTGCAAGCAAAGCAGCGATTTGAAACAGATGGGTCAATGTTTATAAAATTTTGCCACAGATGGAAAATTAGTACAAATACTCTGACACATCACGCTTTGATCAAAACTTGGTGTAAAACACAAATCATTTTCTCCCATTATACTGCTCTGTTCATAAAAGAAAAAGATGTTTGTGCAATTATTTTGCTATGTCAGTGAACTTTCTATTCTCTAAAGTAGTATCCTGCACGTACTAAAAATACACACCTCTCTTCAAAGCTTGAAGGGAAGAACCTCGAGGTAGCTTCAACCAGCTGCTACAGCACTAATAATAAAATTAACAATAATAATAATAATCTCCTGCCTTTGCAGGACTGCCCTGATCCTACAAGCAGTACGCCAGGGCAGTAGAGCTGGTGGTTTCCGTGAAGGGTGTCCCAGCAGTCCCAGGGCTGGAACAAGGTTTCCATTACTGGACAAGTGCATCCCAGAACGGGGAACTGGCCTTAGGATGTCTGCATTACGGAGCTGGATGCCCAGCTGTTCCTCCCAAAGCAGAAAAAGCCCTCTTTAGGCTATTTTACAAGCTATTTTTTTTTAATCTCTTCCCCTCGTATACATCACAGACTACATGTTGCTTTCATCAAGCGCTTTTTATTAAGCCTACCACCTCTTTTATCTGTAAATTTTACTGTGTATGAAAGTTTCCTGTACTTCACTATATAGTTATTTTTTATTTGATTTTATCTCTGACTAGACAGGATGTCAAGAAAATTTCAGATAGGGTACCTGCTTTATAAAAGAATTAACAAATTGTAATAGCTTTGGAAGATCATAGGCAAAACAGTAAAATACGATACTCAGAGGTCCACAGTTATTTTACTCCTAACGGCAACTCGTACTCTTCAGGCAGCAGTTCAACAGATTGTTCACATATCTCTTAAGTATGGAGGACTAAATGCCTGCCTTTATTCCATGAGTTTAAATATAACGGGAACAGAGACAGACATGATAGCACGTGGTTTCATTACAAAAACCTTGCAAAATTACTCAGCTACAGGTTATAGCAAAAGAAACTGCTCTCCAGCAGGCAGTATCCTGCTGCAGCCATTGCCATAATTTTCTCACACTCATGATAAAACAGTTTTGCAAGAGCTTGTCACACAGTAATATTTGTGTTAAACCACCTCACTACTACACACAAGCACACGCTACTCTCCTGAAAGTCAAAAACTCAAGGCTAAATTTTAGTACCCATTAACTCTGAATTATTCTGCCAGCTGGAAGAGTACAGCATGAGTCAATGCAGATTCAGTAGAAGTATTGAAGACGTGAAAAAAGTGAGCAGTATTTCCACATCAGCATCACTCAAGAGGTGTGAGTTTCATGGACCACTTCACCAGGCACGTACAACACCCTGGTGAGACGGGGTGATCCTGAGTTCTTCCAGGGACAGAAGCTCCTCTTGCGCTGCTGAGAGATGGACACCTCCACCCAACCACCCACAAGCCCCTGAGAACAGAGGAGGTGGGTAAATAAACAGAGGCCCTCTCTCTTTCATTCCTCCCAACGAAAAACAAAAATCCACCAACTCATTGAGGCTGAAAATAACACTGATCTCCCGACGCACACAGCACTGCAGCGGGGACACACAGACCTCAAACACACCCGCACCCATGCCCAGAAAGGCAGGAGAGGTGATGCGCTCCCCCACTAAAAGCCCACACAATATACATGAGAAATTATTTTTTCACTGTAATATGTGAATGTATAACATTAACGGCAGTCAATCAGTAAATATTATTTAGATTGCTAAGCTCTAACAACCTTCAACCCCTAAAATGTACATCCAAGTCTTGTTCACACACATTAAGGAGGGTCAGGGTATGAAGATGCATCAGTGAAGCTGCACTGGGATGAGTAAACACAGTAAGGGTGTCTAAATTTGAAAATATTTCCATTACAGGGTAATTAAGATCGTGGTGGTTTTTTAAATAGATCTTGTCAAATTTTTGGCTCAGGTTAACGTACAACTGCGGCCTTGTTAAAATAATTCACTCATCGTACACTTTAGTTTCAAATAAGGAGGAGTCTATAAAGCTTCAGCCTAATAACTGATTTATAATTTTTGTATACTGCATAAATAATATTATTATTTTAGCACTTTAACCATTAGGAAACTGAAAACGTAATTAATTTGAAACATAGAATCACAGAACGTTGGGGATTGGAAGGGACCTCTAGAGATCACCCAGTGCCACCCCCTGCCAGAGCAGGGTCACCCAGGGCAGCCACACAGGAACGCGTCCAGGCAGGTTTGAAAGTCTCCAGAGCAGGAGACTCCACATCCTCTCTGGGCAGCCTGGGCCAGGGCTCCGGCACCCGCACAGCCAAGAAGTTTCTCCTCTTGCTGAGGGGGAATTTCCTATGTTCTAACTTAAACCCATTATTTCTTGTTTTATTGTCTCCTTCCTCTTGACACCCACCCCTCAGATATTTATATATGTTAATAAGATCCCCTCTCAGTCGTCTCCTTTCAAGGCTGAACAGCCCCAGATCTCTCAGTCTCTCTTCATGGGAGAGATGTTCAAGTCCCTTAATCATCCTCGCAGTTACAAAGCAAACGATATGAGACCAGACTACAGCTGGCACCTCAGATCTCCCCTTAGAAATCACTGCATTTGCAGAGAGGGCTATCAAGATCTGTTGGAACAAAGTGAGTCCAGACTGAATTTTGCTGCCTGTCTTCTACTCACGTAGCTACATGAAACACCTAGTGAGCCTCTTTTAAAAATATATATGCGAGAGTGGGCTGTTAAAAAACCAGAATTTTAATTTTTAATACAATATTCTTAAAGTCACTGCACCTTAAGCATAAATTTTGTTTGGTTTATTGAACAAATATTCTGAAATACATAACTGCACAGGTTTCATCTCCTAGGTAGCAAAATCCTTCGGGTCATAAATGGCATTTTTGGGAAATGCTAGCTAAGGCTTCCCCAAGACAACAGTTTTAGCACTCGCTCAGCCTGACCAGGGAAGTTTTGAGTATAGAACTGTTAACAGATGGCAATGTTTTACTTTCTAAGATTGATGCCAGTAATAAAGAACGTAAATTTTGCCCCTTTGTTTCTGCTAATGCAAATCCATTAGGAACCCTTTGTCCTGGTTTGAAAGTATCAGGATAAAAGTTTTCTGGGGCTGCCTGGAACACATCCCTATTTAATTTCTCTTTTGAAAGGCTGGAAACTAAACTAAACAGTTGTTAACACCTTAAGTGAAATATACTACATCCTTAGAGACTTTGGTTTACAGTCGATTATGACAATGCTGCCCAACCTACCGTATATGTTATCATATTATTCTTAGTGTGTGCTTACAGCTTCTTGGTCAGGAGCATTTTCAATCTTTTCATGGAAAATTATATTTCTTTTCACCAAACTGACACCATCAGAGTTTGGAAGTTCCGGAAATTGTTTTCCCTATTTCAATATGTTAACTTTACTATTGATTATCACCAATGTGTTGCAGGGGTGGTTTATTATTTCACATGAAAGTATTGAAAGTATAATTAGCAGTAATATTTAGTAGATTGTGCTTGAGCTGCCCAGGTGAAGACACTATCCAGCTTATTTCAGAATAGATCGGTGGGGTTAATCACGATAGCCAACCAACGCCCTTTGCCCAGCACCTCTGACTAAGAAACCATAACTGGTAACTGTTTAGTTTAGTTTCCAACCTTTCAAAAGGGAAATTAAATACAGAAATATTAAATTACAGGTTTGAGAAATTATTAAATACAAAATTATTCATGGCCCACATTGGGTGTCAATTTCTATCTGTTGAGGTTTAAGGCTGCACCGGCCACTGAACTCTGACAAACGCTCTCTGTGATATCCCAGCACCCTCCCAGGGGAGAGGAATGAGGGAACCAGGGAGAGGGACTGGGAGGCTGGAAAAAAGACTTGAGCCAGTTTAACAAAATAGAAAATAACGCTACCAATAACAACGAAGGTGTTGAACTATATACAGATATATGCAAGTAGGTAACTATATTCAAAGATACAAGAGAATATGCTAATACAGAACCCGCACCTCGTGGACAACAACTGGGCAGGAAAGTCTCAGAGAGGACGCGGCAGCAGATGGGCGCACCTGAGCCCAGAGTCCTGACTACAGTCAGGGAAAAAAAAAAAAAAAAAGGATTAAAAAACAAAAGGAGCTGTGTTACTCCCACCCAAGGAGGGAGAGGGAATACAACCTGCCCCAACCAGCGGAGCTCCTCTGTAGTGTGTGAGCAGGAGCTCAGGGAAGCCGACAGCAATCCCACCAGCACAGCAGCACTAAAAGCCCAAGGGCTTCTCTTAGGGGGCCTTTCATACTCAGCACATGGGAAGGAACACTGTGATTGATCCACTCAGGTCACCTGACCCATCCTCTCCTCCCCATTGGCACAGCTGCCCCGCCTGCCCCACTGTGATTGGCCCTGTGCCAGGAGCCCCAGAGAATTTCTATCCTGGGGCTCTCAAACAAGGAGGCCCCGATATCAAAAAGCAGCCCACTTCTTACAACAATTCAGACGTGACTGCTCAGAATTTGACACAGAGGTAACAAATGTTACCTGGGCTTCATCTCGCTTCAATTACATTCGCTCAAAGAATTAGCAACACTTCAACTCTCACTGCTTACTCTCATTTCAGGGAAAACATGTGAGATTCAGGAAAAGAGAATGTTTATATTATAACTTCGCCTATTATTTTCCATGAAGTATATCATGAATTGCTTTAAGAGTATAACATGAATAGTTAACCAGCACACGTGTGATAACAGTTTCATACTGTTTTTTTTAATATATGTGCCTTTAATGCTAACTTTATATTTTATGTATATTCTGTGACATATGATACACAGAAAAGATTTTCTTTATTACAGCAGCGCAACACATCAGTCAAAATATATTAACTAGCATTTTCTGACAACTCAGTCAGTCAGTTTCAATTATTTATTATTCAGCGTAAAACAGATACTTTTCACTTTTTTCTGACATCGTATTTTTCATGTCTTGTCAACAGGGAGTCATATTGCTATTCAATTTACATAACATGTAGGCCCTCCTGAATCATCCAAATACACTGCAGTAGCAGAGAAGTGACTTACATGACTATCAATGACTCCTACTTTTCACTCTGGATGACATCTATCCGGAAGGCAAAGTATGCTCAAAGAGTTGAAAAAATTACACCAGAAAGGACAGGGAGAGAAAGGCAAGAGGGCAGAGAGTGTGCTAGGAGAAATCTCCAGCAGTTGGCAAAACAGGGAAAGAAAATGGTATCTAATATAAGGGAGCATTTTCCGTGGAGCAAACACGTGGGTACATGCTCACCGGCACCGTAACCGGACAGAGGGTTTCCTAAAGACAATTTGGATGACATAACACCTCTGCCCACCAGCCAGGGCACGATACCCCTGGTCTAAACAGCTGTAAAGAAGAACAGATGGCCACAGCCACCCTTACAGAAAATAAAACTAAATCATTTGCAAAAGCAGCTTGCTGAAGCATCGGGTATGCAACAGCTGAAACAGATGACTCAGCCCAAAGAGGAGTCCTTTCACTCATCACTAACATTCTGCTAAAATTATGCTGGTGATCACTGTGCTGAAAGCCAAGAAAGTAAAAGTTACTTTTTCAACCACTCCTCTGAACAATATGCTGAACCTCATCCTTCCTGCTCCAGAATTTTGTTCTAAGAAATAATCTGGGCAGAGAAAAGGCAAGGTAAATCTTTCTGGTAGATAAAAAAAAATATATATATGTTTTGCCAAACTTATGAGGAAACAATTTCTTTACCTAATGATAAAAAAGAAAAGCCACAGTCATCCACGCTTAAGTGTAAAATAAAACCAAACATAAACATTTCTTCACTGGCAAGAAGAGCGTGTTCCACTTCTCCACACAACTCATTTCCACTTCTCCACACAACTCATTACTGACAATACCCAGAGAAAATCTTTATAATGTTCTGTTTCTCATTTCATGAAGTTTTACAGCTAATGTGTTCTCAGTCAAGAATAATGTAGTGATTAGAACAGAGCTCAGGAAGAATACCTGGCAATGTAATACCTACAGAATTTAATGAATTTCTCTCTGAATTGAAGAAAATTATTGATCACCGATTTTTTTTTCAAGCTTTAGATCAATTTTTACATCATTTAGCATAAACTTTCTAGAATTAATTCATGAGAAGGTAGAGATAACAAGCTTTGAAGGTAACAAGATATTGATTTGTGCAACTTTCCATGCTAATTTTAGGATTTGATCAGAGCTAATTTAATTTGACCAGTGCTGTTTTACTTTCAGATATCTACAAAATACCTGAAGATGAAGATTCTCTTTGACAACAACTTCAGAAAAGTCCATCAGAAAATAAAATTGGGAAAACTTGTGGGGTTTTGTACTCATTTTATGCACACGCACTTGGGCATGAAAGAACACACCAGACTGTTCACTGGCAAAAATACTACCTGGAATAGTCTGCCACAAAAGGTCTGATTATGTAGCTACCTTTCGAATGCTTGAAGTACAATTTGAGACAACTCAACAGTAAAAGATGTAATTTTACTACGCTAGTGTTAAACATTATCTCATGCTGAATTGTTTTGTGTGTATTGGGCCAAATTAATGCAATTTACAGATTTAAATAGGCTGAGCCATTATTTTAGAAATCTGAGCTTTCATGTGCTTTGGCACTACCTACACTGGGTGTCGTGGGACTCCACAGCACTGGTCGAGACTCTCGGACAGGGATTTGTTCAAAGCACAACTACCAGTCGAGGGTAATAAGTGTTTGGCAGCCAAATTAAATAAAATCTAGAAACCATCTGTTTTAAAAACTTTAATGATTAATTTTAGGAAGATGTTCTAAAAATGAGGTTATTTTTGGCATAGCATTTATTTATAAGACGTATCACTAGCAATCCAGTATTTTTCATACCAGGCTTATAACTACATTTTCCAGTTATCCATCTGGGCCCTTTTCAATTCAGTGGTTTAATTAAAACTCAATGGTATTATCAATCTGTTGCATTTTTCATTTTGATGGTTATTACATTTACAGTACAGCAGGAGTACAAATTAGAGTAAGAAGATAAATCTCATCTTAAAATTTCATTTCTCTATCTTTAGTAACTTTCACTGTCATAATATTTTCTAGCTCATTCATGTTTACAAAACAGTTTTAATGATCTATTTTTTTATGATTACAATAAAGGGAAACAGGAAAAGATTAGTTTTCAATAGCTTTACACATCTCACAGGGTCTCTCTCATCATTCATTCCATCAGTCTGGTCAACAGATGGGCAAGGTCTATGCTGGAGTTGATATTAAGAGCTATATTTTCACCTCTTAAAACGTATAACTCGGCAGTAAGTAGCTGAATACATATCTAAGAGACAGAACCAGGGAGAGCTATATAGGAGAAAAATACCAAATTCCCCAAAGAAGAGAATGGTGAGGTGAAAATTACAATTTGCAAGTCACAAGTAGTTTTAAGTAATATTAAGGAAGAGCATAGCTATGCCTTAAAACTGTTTAAATAGTCCTGGAGGGACTCCAGCTTTAGGTTGCAGTATCCAAATGAGTCTTAAATTTCAGGTCACCCTTTCAGCTTAGGTCTTTACTAGTGGAGATTATTTCAGAGATTTTTTTAACTTTTTTTCCAGTGGCACATAACAACAAAATCATAGTTCGATTAACCGGGAAGTTAATTAGAGCTATTTCTGTATGGTCAAGAAGACGCTGGGAAACAAAACCCACCCAAAAAAACCCTCATAGCTCTCAAGTGAAATTCCTAGAAAAGTGGAACCAACCACCTCAGCTACTCTTTCAACTCTTCATCACTCCTACAGAAAGAGAGAGAGGTGGCACTGACCTGGAGAACGCAGTTGCCATGTGCGTCACTGTCAGGGTCTTCAAAGCTCTACAGGGCTAACAGCACTTCAAGCAACACAAAAGCCAGTTGTGTTTTCCAGCAGCTTCTTTTTTCATCTTTTTTACAGCACTAAACTCCCTAAACTCTCCTAACTGTAATCAAGAAAAGACATTTCTGTAGACGTCAGAAATTAAAGAGACACTTAGGTCCCGCTGGTCTATGACCAAAGCATTAAGGACTCTTTATCGAGCCTTTCCCCGGGCTTTGGGCAGCATTCCCAGCACGCTCACCTTTTCCCCAGGGAGATGTATTGGGTTGGCTCAGCCGGATTTT
>NW_009734612.1:22652-23176 GCF_000703405.1 Apaloderma vittatum | reverse complement strand
CCCCTATCAGGTATAAGCGGGTCAAGACAGACCAACAGCTAAGGCTGTCTGGGATGTGCTGACTAAAAATGGATTAGATGTCCCACCTTCCAAGTGCCAAGGTCCTGGGCAGAAGATAAAGTTTTTAGGTGCCTTGTGGATAGCTGGTGCTATGACTGTGCCGGATGACACTTCGTCTGCCATAGAAACGGGGCAAACCACACGTAATAGGAAACATATACTAGACTATTCACTAATTGCCTGCCCACTTTATAACTTGTTGAAGAAGAACAGAGAATGGGACTGGACTCCGTTACATCCAGAAGCACTCACTATCTTAAGGGATGAACTCAGGACTTACTAAAGGCTGGGCCCTCTACACCCACAAGGCCCATTGAGAATGAAGTGGGGACTTGCTAAAACTGACACGAACACACAGGGGTTTTGGCTTACTGATGCACCGACTAGGTGGAAGGGACCAAAACAGCGATATAAAGCAGTGGCATTTGAAATTAATACCAGGAGGACATTTAAGAAAGTAGAAG
>NW_009734612.1:21702-21926 GCF_000703405.1 Apaloderma vittatum | reverse complement strand
ATCTTGTTCTCAGCCGATATCGAACCTTTAAATTGGTGGGGAGCTTATATCCTGTAAATAAATTTAAATTTAACTATACACGTGAATTTATTTTTCGGATATGGGCGCGCTCCTCACCTCCTTCTTTACACAGTGGGTCCCATTTCACTGCCACAGTTGTTCAGGATCGGGCTCGAGCGGAACATATTAATGGGCTGATTAAACAGCATGCTGTGGTCTTACCG
>NW_009734612.1:5794-20674 GCF_000703405.1 Apaloderma vittatum | reverse complement strand
AACGGGGCTTTGCAGTGGCCGTGTTGGAGTTACCTCGTGGCAGTGGCCTGAGGAGGTCATAAAGTCTCCCCCTTGGTCTAGGGGATCCCTAGGCAAGGTCGACCAGGTGAGAAAGGGAACCCCCACCTGGTAAAGGTACCCCCTGGCAAGGTTAAAAGGGAGAACGGGAATCCCCCCTTTTTATGGAACCTTAGTGAGAACAATCAAGACGAGAATGGGAACCCCCATCTTGATTGAGGTGAGTGTATGATAATCCGGATTATCATTCTTTTGTCAAGGGCTAGTGCTTGAGCTTGATCTTTTTCTCAACCGATACTGAACCTTTAAATTGGGAGGAGCTTATATCCTGTAAATAAATTTAAATTTAACTACACGCGTGAATTTATTTTTTTCGGATATGGGTGCGCTACTCACCTCCTCCTTTACACTCTCCCCACCCCGACAGTCCCTAGAGGCTATCCTGAAGGTGGTGAGTAGTCCATTAGGTAGTAACTCCCTTGTCCTGTCTGCAATTTCCTTCATCTTCACGTGTGCTTTCTCCATAAAGGTGGTGACATTACAGGAACTGGTGCAGCATCCTCCCTCCATTAGGTAGTCCTTATCCCTTTAGCATGACACATCCAACGCCAATCAGTCTTGCACAGTCGCCTTGAAGACTTGCTGAACCTGTAGATTTAATTCTCCAAAAGCATCAAATATATGGCACAGTAAAAACAAATCTTCAGGACAAGGAGATGCCATTTCAAATAGAGCTGCCTACACAGGCATGTTCCAGGCCCCATCTCAATTTTGATACCTGAACAGAGCTTACGTTCTGTTCCAAATGCAATCAGTGGCATACGTATTACAATTTGCTTTCCCACAATTTGGAGAGTTTAAGATTAATCATAGATTATACAATACCTTTGCCTGAAGACTGGGGACACAAAATCCTCAGTTACCAACACTTCAAAATTACAATAGATATAGTTATTGAAACCACTAAGAGTAACATGAATTTCTTTTCATTTTGGATCAATGCCCTGTGTAAGATACAACACAATCACGTAAAATTACACAGATAATATTAATAATCATTAGCGGTACATATTTCCAAAACATACTATTATGACCTATACAAACAATAAAATGATCAAACAAAGGGCACAGCAAATAAACAGGTTTATAACATTAACACGCTTACTTTTTCCTTCTGATACAATCATGAAAATGTTTTGCCCTTAAATCCCTGAAAGATACGAAGAGGACAGCAAGTTTGTCTGAACCCATCAGTTAAAACCACAGTACTAACCATCAGGTCAATGATTTTATGTTTGTTACCATGTGAATCTGAGGTGGATCCAAATATAGGTATCAAGTGTGAAGGCCATGGGGGGGTGTAGGGATTGAGAATGCCATAAGGGCTTAGCTTTTGTTCCCTGCTCTGTTTGTGCTGTATGGCAGCAATGATCTAGGTGCACATCCCATTTCCTCACTGCTTCTGGTTGTGCAACCCCTGCAGAGGGTGTGGTTCCAGCTAACAGTGACTTCAAGACCTTGAAGAGTCCTCTTATAATAACAGGTGGTCGTCGTATGATTCTTTCAGCTTCTTGCAGGGCTAGACTTACTACAAAGAGGCCCTTTTCCCGCACTGACTAACATCTTTTTGCATCTTTCAGGTTACATGGATAAAACCCAATAGGTCAAGTCAGACCCTCTGGTTCATGCTGCCACATATGTATGGATAGTCTATGAATCGCAAAACCCCACTCTATGTGGAGTGGATCTGTACGGTGTATGGGGACCAGGGCTTGGCATACCCCAACCTCAAAAACTAGCAGCTTTAAAGCCTCCTCATGCACAAGAGTTTAGTCCCAAATTGCCCTTTTATGTGTCAAATCGTATGAGGGGTGAACCATAATAGAGAAAACTGGAATGTGCTTCCACCAGAATACCAGCAGGCCTAAAGTATGTTGCAATTCTCTTTTGCTTTCAGGTATTTTTAATTGTTCAAGGGTAGTTAAGGTTTCGGGAGCAATACACATCACTCCTCCCCGCCACCAAATACCCATGAACATCCCTTCAGAAGCAGGAAGCTGTATTTTTTCTTCCGGAATTTGAAGTCCTAAGTTTGCCAGATGGGTAATTAATTCAGTTTGAGTTTGTCTCACTGTGATGGCCACAGGGCCACCAATCAATATATCATCAATATATTGACACACTTTAGCTCCTTCCGGGGGAGTGATGCGGAAGATCTCCTGTACTAGGGCACAGTGTGCAACAGTCAGGGAGTGAGAGTATCCCTGAGGGAGGCAGGTAAATGCAGACTGCACCCCCTCCCAAAACGATCCCTTTCTGTTTCTTGCAAGGCAACCACGAAGGACATATCTTTCACATGAATGGTCGCTAAAATCTGATGTGCTTGTTCCTGTATGGTTGAAATCAGTTTCGCCATATCAGGCACTGCAGCTGTTAATGGACGTGTATTTGCATTCAAACACCGGTAATCAATAGTTAACCGAACTTTCCCATTGGCTTCCGCATGGGCCAGATAGGAGAGTTAAAGGGAAAATGTTTTGGAACAATTATCCCTTTGTCCCTTAACTGGGCTGTCACAGAGGTAGCTCTTTTTCTTACTCCCAAGGGAGGGGGGCGGGGTTTCGCATTAACTATTTTGGAGGGGTGCAGCTCTGGCACAGATTGAGCCGGGAGACTGAACACCCCCTGCTTTTCTTTCCAATCCACCGCCCTGTCCACAGACCTAGTCCCAAAATGTTAGCTGTGAGCAGTCTCGCTGTCATTACAGCTTCTGTTGCCGTTTCATCCCCTAGTAGCCAGCACTTAGCTCGGGCGGTTGCCTGAGTCCGAGGATTGCCAAACTCACCAGGTACCCGAGTGGGTTTTCTATCGGTAGCAATGCCGTTGTCATTGGCAACATCAGTTCGGAGGGCCGGTATTTGCGCCTCTGTATCTACCAGAAAGGTGATGGGTGTTTTAAGGGCACCAAGGGGCAAAGTGATCAGCAAGTACCCTTGGCTTTTTTCTGTGAGCCTCCTTAAATAAACACACCCGTTGTCCCCAGGCCCACTGCTTGGGGCCAGCCCATCTTGTTCATAGGTGAGTTCTTTTTCTGTAGCCATGGGGGTGTTTTCCTGCAAGTCTAGTTTAGGTTCTACCCCCTTAATATCTTGAAAAGATAGGTCTCCCTTTGAGGGTACCTTCTGCTTGCTCCTCTATGCACAAATGAGTTTCTCTAGTACCATGGTAGGCATCCCATCCATCACATCTCGAGGAATTCCCCTTCTGACTCCTTACCCCCACAGCAAATTTCTTTTCAACCCCCAATTTCTTGGGGAAGGTGGCTGTTCCTTTTGTTTACTAACTCCTCAGGTTATTCCCATCCTTCTGCCATAATTAATTAACTCTTGAGCAATTTCTCTCTAGGTTAGGGCTCTGCCCCTCACCTGACTAGCTGGGTTTCCCGCTTGTGGAGTCAGGGCAGCCCTTAATCAATCTTGCAAAAGAATTGCATATAATTTTAGTGAATCAGGCAAGCCCTTTACGAACGAGGTCATGCAGGCAGGATCTGCAATCAGTGACATCGGGGATGACCATTTCAGGATTAGTTGCCTGTCATGCATCAGTTGGAGACAAGCAGCCTTCTGGATGCTTTCTGTTAAAAAGTTCATGTTGAGGGTCTCAGTATTAACCGGGTCTCCCCGGTCCAGAGGGGCCAAAACTTCCTGCCCAGTAAGCTGCCCTTTGGGTTCCCTAGGGTCATCCACTGTGAGAAACACTCCTGGTCCCCAGTATCCTCGAGCTTCATCCTCTGATATAATTCGGTCACCCTCCCTTAACAACACCCTCCACATGTATTCAGTTTTGGTTTCTCTTGCTAAGCTACTAAACTTTTCTTGGAACTTATCTAAGTCTGATGCTGAGTAAGGTGTTCTTTTTACCACAGCCTCTTTGTTTGCCACCCCAGCACCTATTAGTTCAGTTTTTATCAAAGGATGCAGTATCGCTTTCCTGCAATCTTCCAGATCTGTTAAGAGATAAAATGTTTTGGATTTTTAGAACTCCTGCTCACCTTTCTTCACTAAGGGTGAAAAACCAACCTCACTCTCAGAATCGGAGCTACCAGTTTGGCTCTAAGCACTTCACACATCATCGTATTTGTCTCTTGTATTTTGAACTGGTCTGGATGGAGTTGACCAGTCATCCCGCACTTCATATCTAACAATATCTCTGCTCCTTCTCTTGCAGCCTGTTCTTTCATTAGCTGATTTTGTAATTCCTTTTGAAGAGACATTACTGTCCTCTTCTGTTGCATTGCCATCAGAGCAGCTCCTAGTATTCCACATACCAGAATCCCCGCACAAACACAGACTGATGCCAGGCAGGTGGCTCTGGCTTGTTTGGGTTCAGAGAAAATCCAGACCGTCTGAGGCATTTGTTTAGCAGTCCCTCACAATCTTAAAATACCTTGCCCTCACCTCTCCCTTCTTCCTAAGCTCAACTTCTCTCCTGATTTCTCTAACTCGTCCCAAGTGTCACAAGTGGACCAGGAACAGAGGGTTACTATCAGTTCATCACACGTTATCACTGCTGCTCCTTCCTCCACATCTCCCCTGCTCCATTGCAGGGTCCCTCCAATGGAAGACTACCTTTCCAATGTGGTTCCTTCCCATGGACCACAGTTCTTCATGAACTGCTCCAGTGTGGATCCCTCCCACAATCACAAGTCCTGCCAGAAAACCGGCTCCAACATGGGCTACTCTCTCTACAGGGTCCCAGGTCCTGGCAGAAACCTGTTCCAGCACCAGCTCTCCATGGCATCACAACCTCCTTCAGGCATGGGGTCCTCCGTGGGCTGCAGGTGGACAGCCTGCCTCTCCATGGTCTTCACCAGGGGCCGTAGAGAAATCCATGCATCTCCTGCCCCTCCTTCTTCACTGTGTCTGCAGAGTTGTTTCTCCTACATATTCTCACTCCTTTCTTCTGCCTGCTGTAGTGCGGTTGTTTTTTTTTCCCCATTCTGAAGTACATTATTACAAAGGTGCTGCCAATGTTCCTGTCGGACTCAGCCTTGGCCAGCAGTGGGTCCATCTTGGAGCTGTCCATCATTGGCTCTGTCAGACATGGGGGAAGCTTCTGGTATCTTCTTACAGAAGTCAACCCCCTGCCCTCTCTGCAACTAAAACTTTGCCACACAAACCCAAGACACAGAGTAACAGTAGTGGGATTTCAAAAGGTGAGGTAATACGCGAGTGGAACACAAGAATTAATTATAATTAGGAAGTTTATTGCCAAAGTGACTGTTAGGTTTTAACTGGAAGATCAAAGTAAGAACAGACTGGGTGATATGAGCAAGAAATAAGGAACAGGTTTCCAGTTGCTTTTGTGCTTTATTACACCCACAAACTGACAATGATACAGATATGCATCAGGACCCTGATCACCACAAACTGCAGCCTGCAATGATTATTCCTCAGCTATACAGCGTTTGTTTCCAGCTTTTCTAGCAATTATTAATTCATCTCTGTTGATTAGGAAGAAATTATAAATGGAATAGCAGATGTTGCTTATCCAAACCTGAAGGTAAATTCAGGTCTAAAATGAGAGGAGATACGCTGGACTTCTCAGATAATTGACTATCATAATTGGAAACCTCCTTATGATCCATGACACACGCAAATAACCCGGCACTTGCACTGAACTCTAAGATATGTATTAATGTACTTCAAACATGTGTTACATGTGAAGAATTCATAAGCAGGCAACTAAGCAAGATGGTTTTGTATCCTGCCTTCTTGACAGGGCTAAAAATCAAAGCTTCTTTGAGGGACTCAGTTAGTTACCTTCTCAGGGAAATGCCAGGGGAATTTTAATGGCCATTAAGAGTCCCAGCTGCAATGCAGAAGTTGGTCTAATGTATTGGCCCTAATACAGTGCCTCTTCCCATCATAGCAGAATTGACTGTTACTGTTATACATGGATTATGTCTATTTTTCCTGTCCTTTACAAAATTTAAGTCTGTGATGTTCTCATCAAGGGAAATGATGATAGAGTTACAGAGATATGTGATTAAATTTACTCAGCAGCAATCTGTAAATAACCTGCAGCATACTGTTTCCATTTCTTGTTTCATTCTGTAACCTGCAGTGAGTGTTGACTTCCAAGTACTGTTCAGCAAAAAGGAAAAGCACACAGCTGACTGATTGGTCCTCATACTCTGAAATGAAAAATGATGAGCAGAAAGTCATCACAGGAAACACCAGAAAAGAATCCAATTACAAACCAATGCATCTTCTCTACATTTTCACCTGACTACTGTAAATAGGTTTTGTGCTGTGTCTTGTTCTCATCATAGGTCAACAAGGACAACTGTCTTGTATTTGAGAGAAAGCTGATTGTTGAACTCTGATCTCTGCAGAGTGAGGAGGCATGCCAAAATGACTGTCTGTCCATGGGTGATTAGAGTCAATAACGCTAGTGCCTTATGTTTTCTTCATCTATCTTTTTCTCGTTCATAAAATGAGCTGAGTTTTGCACTGGGCTTTGACAGAGAAAAGAGAGTGGATATTTTTCTGAACCCTCCTGCTCTACCAGTCAGACCTCACTGCTAATAGAGGACTCAAGTGCTGTACTCCTGGGCTGCATGACAAGCTTGACAATAGTGGTATATTCTAGGGACGCCCTAGATGAAAGCAACTCTGTAAAGATTTCCACCTAGGTGTTTCCAGAACACATGACATCTTTATTTTCTGAGATTCCATCATTCTTCCCAGGACTGAAGAGCTGCTTCTGCTTCTTAGAGCCTGGGAGAACCAAGTGCCTACAGATACCTCTCATCAGCCTCTGGCAATTCTTCATTCTTCTGATCCTCATGCAACTGTATTCATGGAATTTGTTATTGTTGCTTAACTTCCCAGAGAATCATTGGGCTGAAGCACTTCTCTTCATTTCTCTAACTAGAGCCATTTGACCTGCTATACAGTTTAATCCAGCCTCCACTTTTGAATGGATTTTCTCACAAGTGGCAATCTCTAACAGGGTCACTTTGAGAGGCAACCCCATTGCATGTTACCTTGCACCACAATGAGGGAAATTTCAAAAGGCATTCAATCAAAAGAAAGGGTATTTTCTGCAAGAGGCTTGTGTCCTACGTTTTTGCTTGTCTTTATGGGTGGTTGAAGCTATTGAAACGTCTCATTCTAGGTCTTGTAATTGTGTCAGTTTTGTGTTTCACGGCTGTAGAAGTTGTAGCGTTATGAGGGTACTCTTAGAAGCCACTGCAAATTCCACAAATTTAAGGGGAGATAATTGCCCCTCAGGAAAATTGTAAGATTCCTGCTTTTTTCAGGTAGGACTTTTCAGAAGATTTCTATTTACTTGATCTCTGACAAATGAACAGATTAGAAGGAATGGATAATGAAAGAAAGCAGGAAAGCTGTCAGTATACTATTCATATTAGCCTGTTATTCAGTTAGTGGGAGGCTGTGATTTGAACTTTATATCAGAGATGAGAATTTTTCCTCCACTGTAACAACACTTCACCTGTATCTTTGCTAATTAACTGTCCTTTCACACTCAGGCCATAAGGCCTTCTGTCTTTTTGCTGCCTCTGACTTTCTTCCTGTCTCTTTCTCATTTAAAGCTCACAAAGTAGCTGGACAGATGGCCTCTGAAAATCACTGTCCATAAAAAAGAAGCAGCTTGGTGACTGCCATCACTCCTTCCTGCATGAGCAACAGCACTTCATTTGAGGTAAGCTGCTGCTGAGCCTCAGCCTTCCTACAAGGAAACCATACCCTTCACAAAGATAGACAACTCCCTTTCCCAAAAATGTGCGAGATTTTGGCAAGATTTGCCAAAAAGCGTACCAGTTTTTATAAAAAAAATTTGTGATCTTACCATTCAGCTACTGTGAACGTCATGGAAATTAGCAGCATATTGCCGATTATTTTGTCTTAAAATGCAAAATCAATGTGAGTAGAAGAATTTTATTCACTTTAGCTACTTTGTATCAAAATCATAAAAACCCCAGCAGATACAGAATCAGTTAATTTAATTCATTAGACATTTGCCACAAAAAACCCCCAAACAACGCCCTCCCAAACAAGCAATAAACCCCATTCCAAACAAAAAAACAAACAAAACCTCAGCTTACTTTTAAATAGACAGCAACACTATAAAATTTCTGAATATCTCTGTGAGGTTTGTTTAAGGGACCATACCTTCTTTGGATTTTACTGTTCTATTTCTACCTACTGGTTTTCCATTCAGAAAAAAAAAAAAGTCAGGGTAGAGAATACTTAGTGATGATCATTTCATCTGTAGCTCTTTCGTATGCTTGTGTGTAGTACCATAACAATTTTTTTAGGAGTTTTTAGACTGAATGAGGGCCACTGGAACTCCATTTTCACATAACATTTATTTCAAAGGACAAAAAGTTATGGAAAGGGTGATATATTCCCTTGTGGAAGTGGAATAGAATCATGCAGAACTGGATATGTACTAAACTAAGATTCACTTTCAAGCTTTTCTTTGTAATTAGGGGTGCTAGAAAGATTAGTTTTAAGAAAGATTGCTCTTATACTTCTCATGGTCTTTAATAGAAAATAGAATTCTGATGGCACTGATGAAATGTGAGAAATGAAACATTGATACGAATTATTTGTATCCTATTCCTCATGAAGATAATACATGATTTATAAGCCAAGTTTGTTCTTTATGCTTAGCAAATATGATAATGCTGATGAGGAAATAAACTGAGCTAATCATTATTTAATAGTTCTGAAAATGTGTAGTTAAAACTGAGTTTAATAAAATATACTTTGAGAAAGGAAATTCAAGTGAAATTCTCAACAATCTAGGTAGTTCAACATGAAATCTTACTTTCAGAAGCAAAACCAGTTAGTAACTTCATGACCATATCAGATTCCATAGTTACTGCACAACTTCTGCTTGTTTCATTTATGCAGATGAGCCCACTTTTCCTATCACTGTGTAATGAATAGAATCATAGAATCATTTAGGTTGGAGAAGACCTTTAAGTTCATCAAGTCCAACTATAAACCTAGAAATGCCAAGCAGACCACTAAAACGTGTCCCTAAATGTTACACCTACATGTCATTTCAAAAAATTACAGGGATGGTGACTCAACCACTTCCCTGGGCAGTCTCTTTCAATGCTTAACAACACTTCTAGTGAAATTTTTTTCCTAATATTCAATCTAAAACTCACCTAGTCTGCCTTCTTCTCCCACTCCATTCCTCTTCATCCTCTTCTTTCTCATGTTAACCCTTCTCCTGTTCTTTCTCAAGTCTTCCTAATCTTCCTTTTTTATTGTTCTTCTCTAGTTCTTCCTCCTTTTATAACTCTTCTGCCTTTTTCTCATCCTCTTCTCATTCCTACCCATCTTCACGCTCCTCCTCATGCCTCTCAACTAGATTACATGGGGACCTCCCTCGACCTGCTGGTCACACATCTCTCAACCCAGGTGCAGGACCTTACACTTGGCCTTGTTGAACTCCGTGAGGTTGGCCTGGGCCCAGCTCTCAAGCCTGTCAAGGTCCCTCTGGATGGCATCTCTTTCCTCCAGTGAGTCGACCATTCCACTCAATTTGGTGTCATCAGCAAACCTGCTGAGGGTGCACTCTATCCCCCTGTCCATGTCACTAACAAAGATGTTGTATTGCACTGGTCCCAGTACCAATCCTTGCAGGACACTGCCTGTCACTGGTCTCTGTTTGGACCTTGGACTGTTGACCGCAACTCTGAGTGCAACCATTGGCCAGTTCCTAATCCACCAAGTGGTCCATCCAGCAAATCCATGTCTTTCCAACTGGGAGACCAGCATGTCTTGCAGGACAATGTCGAAGGCCTTCCACAAGCCCAGACAGATGACATCAGTTGCTCTTTCCTTGTCAGTTGATTCTGTTCCTCCATCATGAAAGGCCACGTAATCCCCTTGCCGTTCTCATCCTGGAGATCACAAGGAGTCTGCATATGGCACTTGTTAGTTGATAAGGGAGGAGCTCTGCAAGTGTCAAAAGTTTTTTGTTTTCCCTAGCTTGTATCACAATCAGGTTTCATGGCCATCTGCCTCAGCAAGGCATAAAGCAATAAAACATGATCTCTCTTCATGTTTGCTCATATATGGGCTGACTTCCCATTGTCCCCTTTTTACTCAAGAGTAATTCATAAGCCCTATAAAGTTTATCAGAAATAAAAACTGAAGGTAACTTTTAAGTATGGAATAGTTGAAATGACTATCCAGGTTCTCTTATCTAGTACTTTTTAACAGAATATTTTCAATGAACAATATATTACACATGATATGAAAATGTTTGTCTCCAGGAAGAGATAAGGTTCATGTGGTCTCAGATTATCTTGTATGAAGGAAGGAGCACCAGGTTGTCACACTATTTGAAAGACATAAATACAGTGACACTACACTTAAGTTTTCTAGTTTGATTTCTAATTATTAAATGATTTCTAATTATGTCTAGGCACAAATTTAATGTGACATTTGTAGTACTGTTTCCCTCTCCGTCCCAAATATTTGTCTGTGGTTTAGTCTAAAAAGTTACTCAGCTAAAAAAATACTATTTTACTAGATAAGAAGAAAATATAGATTTTCCCTTTTCTTGAGAGCGAGATAATTCCAGATATGCACAATTGGGGAACTCAGTGGAGTTATTTTATATTTATCCAGAGACATATAGAGACAGAATCTGCAATCACTAGTAGAAGAAAGAAAAAACAAAGTTATTTATGCACTAAATATTACCTTTCTGAAGTGTTATTGCAGTACATGATATCTAATTTTAGATGTCAAAGTCATTGCTAGAAAATACTTGGTTGAAATGCTATTAAAAAAAATGAAGTGGTGAGTCTGGCCATAATGGTTTTGAGGTGAGAAATTGTCATAATTTTGCTGCAGTGTGTAACTACCAAAGAGGAAAGATCCATTTCTAATGTCCTACCTTAATGATATGATGTAATATTGTTCACTTTATCTCCTATTATGCCCTAGATATTTTAGATGGGCCATTTGGAAGAAAGATACACAGGTAGGAGGGAAATGTCCTTTTTTTTTTTCTTACTACCTTCTCATAATTTTACATATTTTATAGTTTTTACTATTTCTGTAAAAAAAGAAAACTTGGGAAAGGATTCCATTAATCTATGTAAAAAAATTTGCATTCCTACTCCAATGAATGTCAGCTGCTGATCTCCCACAACCTGTAAGCAAAGAATTATCTCAGCCATTGCCCATAAACCATATGTATCAGAAAAAAAAGTCAGCCAATCTCTGGAAGATGAGATTTCATATATATATCTAAGTATATACTTAAATGAAGTCAGATTATTAGATATTAGATCAAATATTTAGTTGTTTGGTTTTTTCTTGTCTGTGGTGCTTGTGTGAAAGAAAACTACATTCACTGTAATTTGTACACAACAAAAGGTGTATCTGATTAGATAAAATGGAGCAAGTCCCTTGCTGTTTGTCATGGGTTGGGGGTGAGCTAGACACTAAATACTGACAGATGCTCTCTAACCCCCTCTCCCTCCTCAAAAGAAAAGGAAAAGGGAATGAGGCAAAGTGACTTACCAACTGGAAAAAGAAAATTAAAACAGCTTTAATGAATAAGGAAATAATAAAAATAGTGAAATATATACATATACACAAAAATGATATTGAACTCCTCCCACCAATAGCAATCTCCACTGAGGCTGCAGAGCAGGCACCTCTGGGGAAGCCCCAGGCACAGTGCAGAGGGTAGCCAGACATGGGAGCTGGATTTGGGAACTCAGGATCAGAATCAAAGGCAGAACATTGGATGGAGTCCTCCCTAGATGCCAGACGTTGCAGAAGAGGCAATGATCCTCCGGTTTTATACTGAACATGATGTACATGGAATAGAATACTCTTGATGGTCACTTGTCTGGTCTGTAACTCACTGGAGGTGCACCTTTTTACTTCCTTGTGACCCCTCTTACCACCCGGCACCCCCAGCATGGCACACAAGAGCCAGCAGTGGCCTTGGTCACTACAGGAATAAGTATCAGCAAGAGGCTTTCTGCATCCCAGTCCCAGGCAGTGACTGTAACATCAGGTGTTATCACTGCCAGTAGCACACACTGTCTGCAAAAACGCTGCTGACTTCTTCTGCAGCCTCTTAGAAGAGACTGAACTGAGAAGCAAAATAGTGAACAGAACTGGTTCTGTTTAGCTCAGACTAGGATGTTATTTTAATAGGCCTAACTGTTATTACTATAATAAGATGAAAAATTATTTACTTACCTTGTTTTAAAAGTCAGATATTCTGGTTTGAGTGGGCCTAGCCCTAACCCTTAACACTTTTTGTCTTAAGCGCTATGCATTGAAATTTCATGCAGTCACTTCACACTCATGTCAGTCTATTCAGGTAGAGCATTTACAGTACTGTATAGAAGGTAAGATCAAAATCAGTCTTAAAACACATCTCAGTAATGGAGACATATACCAGCTCCATAAAGGTGACTTTGGAATATTTGCATTAAAACATAATCTAAAACAGCCTTACCTTGTATAGTATCCTGCTGTCTTCCATCAGCAAAATATTAAAGTGTCTATACTAGTTTCTCTTTTTACCTGTCAGGGCCCCCTCAATGAATAAAGCAGAGCATGCTCTGTTTTTTGGTCCCAAGTACAAGTGCATGGCAAGGCTTCCACCAACATGGATGTATTTGTTCGTCTTCTCTGAGGACAGATTTCTCTCACTTTCACTGCTTGTCCGAAGTAATCCCTACTGTATGCTGTTGCACGGCCACATTTGAACATTATTTGGAAAGCGAATGATGTTGAGGTTACAAAGAGATGCAAACAGTTAAACAGTATGGATAATTTTACTTCTCCAGAAACAGCCTACAGCTGCAGGTTGTACTAATGGCTCTGACACAGCCTTGCCTCTCTAGTGTCCTAAGAAGCTGCGACTCAGGTACAGTTCCTACAAAAGAAGATCACGGACCTGAATTCTCAGTTCTGTCTACCATACACAGTGATTCACACTGGTGTTTTTACATCTACTTTGCAATGTGACACATGCAGGAACCAGTTGACATGTAGTATGCTTATACGTGGTATATTTATCCTCTCCCACATTTAGATTTGTATTTGGTTTACATTTCTTTGCTGTGTTGTAATGCATATTAATTGCATTGTAGGACATGAAACTTAGTGAAAATTGAGTATAACTGGTTAGAAAGAAAAAAGTGAAACAAAGTACTTTCAGACGTGTTTATAGCAGCTGGAGATATGCATAAAAATATTATAATTAACTTAGTTTTAAAAGAGATAGGCAGGGAAATATTGTAGATGCGTTATCTATAGTCTATACTGACTCTACCCGTGAAGAATTCTGAAATGACTACAGAGAATTTTGACTAAGAGCTTCCAGATTTGATCTACAGACAGCAGTAACTTTCAGTGAGAAATGCAAACTTCAGCTTGTGGCTTGAAAATATATTTATATATATTTTGACTACTTTGTAGGTATGTGTGTGGATACAACGGAGGATCCTGGAAACAGCAGTCAAGTAGATACAGATTAGAAGGATATTTTTTATGAAGTAACAGTCTGTATTCTCATTTTCTTTCAGTAATGGGTATCTTCAGCAATTACTGGTGTTTCATTGACAGCAAAGTATCCTCAATTCAGTATGCACATGTTGCAATGGAAACTACTGTAACTGGTGGAAACACCGTAACTGGTGGAAACTTTTTGTTTTGATTTGCAAGGTCAACAGTCCATTTTCCTAGCCTAGGTCATTCTTGAACTTATTCTTTTGGAAATAAAGAATTAGATGATGGGGTTTTTTTGAGATATACACATGCACACACACAAATCTGAAGCTGATTGGATGGGTTATCTCCACCCAAAAGAAAATAGAGGTGCAACAGACCAAAGGCAATCATCAGGAATAAGCAATGCATGTTATGTATTAATTGAAATACAAAGACTGCAACTGCAGAATGGCAATTCTGTTCAAGACTGGAAGGTTTTGTGACTTTTGGGGTGAAGGAACAAAATATCAGATCACTTGCAAAGGGAAAAGAAATAAATCCATAAATTCCACTGATGTCAACATGGAGTTTTTGAAGAGGTGTAGAAATGTAGAGGAAAATGTTAGGGCAAATTTTGCAGCTGCTTCTGTGATTCACTGTGGATACACTTTACAGTTAGCTGTGCTGGCAGTACTGCGTTGTAGAATTAAGACTTTCATCCTTGAGCTCTTTTCTAAACAAGTACCTAACTCTTGCTTGCTAATTATGAAAAGAGACCCTGACCAGCTGAATATCGCTCATGTTGAGAGTTTGTCTATAAGAATGAACAGATAAGAGGCTTCTTGTACACAAGATGTGCCTGGGAGTGAATGGGAGAGTATGATCAAAGTAGACCTGGGAAAGTCTGTTCTTCCTGTGTGATAAGAGTGTGATTGGAGGAGTACACGAGCTAATAACAACCCTGGCTGCATAGTCTGGTCTCTTGTTTGTAATCCATAAATAGTGCTTCTTGCTAAGAAGTATAACTATGTGTGTGTCTGCCTGCAATAAAGCGAATTCCATTTTCCACCATCTCGGAGTTCGTGCGTGCTTCTCCACAATTCACTAGTGAAAGAAATCTGCACAAATTTTACATGCCATACAGGGTAATTTCAGGGTTAAGGGACTATGAAGTAGTTGCACTCTTTGTACTTAAAATGGATTTCTACATTTCTGTCAACCTACTGCTGTTAATGTTTCAGTTTCTGCTTTAATATATGTGAAATATGATTTTTAAAATATTTCCCATTATGAGAATTTTATCTCTGCGAACACATCATTCACAGGTCTACCATGCCCA
>NW_009734612.1:0-5770 GCF_000703405.1 Apaloderma vittatum | reverse complement strand
GTGGGTTTTGGCATTTTACTGACCCAGCAGAGCAAGTATTTTGGCCCATAATTGGCATACCATGTAGATTGGACTGTAGACTGTACTGTAGACTGTTTCTGAAGTTGTTACGGTCATAACCTCAGTGGAAAAAACAGATCTTAGAAAAAAATAACACATTTCCATGAGACGATTTTAAACTTGCCACTGGAAGTTAGCTGGCCAACTCCTACACATTTTCACAAGTTCATTTATGCTTTTTGAATGTTTTCCGCTAAATTTACATTTTGTGAAAGCCTAAAGCTAAAAATGTGAGGTGTGAATATCATGCAGTGAGTCAATTCTCTTCAGCTTGAATGTCCGTGCACAACAGGCTGCAGCTGCTAATTTATTTCCTTACTAGAAGGAAAGAAATGGCACCACCTAATCAATTAAAAATTATTTCACTAGTGCAGAGCCATATGTTATACCAAACACATGATCTCAGTTACAGATGGAGGACATTCCTCTCCAGGAATAAGTGGTTTAAGGATAAAGAACAAATGTGCATTTTATGAAGAAAATAAAATATTTTCTATGATTAATAATAAATATACTGACAGGGATCTAAAAGGAATAGTAACAATATTTCATTGATCTGTAGAATGAAGATTCCTGACACTAGCATGGTTTGAGTTACTTAACAAACTACTGTAAGAATTAATATTTCTCTCCTTGCACCACCAGCTGTTTATGGAGTCAACAGTGTGAGGCATAGTTTTTGTGCAGCTACTCTTCAGCATACTGGATCTTGAATGCAATGCATCTAGAAATAGAATTTCAACACAAAACCCCCTTGATTGACTAGAGCCAGAATGTCATTTTCATAAGTACTCCACTCTAGTGAATGCAGAGTGCATATTTTTACTTGCAAATTGCTTCAGCAGTGTACCCAGGTTTTATATGTATGAGCATACTCTGTCATGTTTTGCTGCTCGTTCTGTTGTTATAGTCTTAACAAAGGAAGAGATTGCGAATTGCAAATCCTCTAGTTGATCTGAGAGAAATCAGCTCTGAATACAACTTGGAATACAAGTTAGAAGAACCACACCTAAATTTATAAGAGAAAGCTTCAAGTACAGTTCTGAGAAAGAGTATTTTCAATAAATTTCACAGACCAAATGAAGTATGCTGTGCACACCTGCTTCTCAGGATTAATTCTCAGGTTACAGTGAGCTTGGAAAATTGCTATTTCTTGACCTAAAAAGAGGTTAAAACACTTTCAGTGGAAATCAATTCACTTTAAAGTATTTAGCACTGCTCATATTTTGTAGAAGTATATATGATAGGACTGGTTTCGATTGGTACTTTATGTAGCATTTGTGGGAAGCCCATCATACACAGAAAGAAATCTGAATGAATGTTTAACAAGATGGGCCATTTTGTTACTTTTCTTCTAAAATGCAAGCTGAGAGAGGAGCTGGAAGTACAGATGTGCTATGTGTCTTGCGTTGGTACACAAGTGCTCTGCATGCTCAAGGAAAGTGATTGTTACAAATCCCCTTGCTATTAACCTTGCTTTTTAAATAAACACAACATTCAACATTAGCAAATACTACTACATGCTGCAAAACATAGGATGCATATTTATTCTTCATGCCATGGCTCCTGTGAATAGTTGAACCATGGCAATTCTGAATTGAAGTGATGTATCACATAGTCAGAATAAAGTCTGGATAAAACCGAGAAAAAATTTAGACCCCTCCTTCGCCTGAGGCAGGAACACTAAACATATAGCATTCTTGACAAATGTTTGCCTAACCTTAACTTCCATTTGTGTAGTGGTATTATCGATGGAATTATTCAAAGGTGTGCAGAGAAAATTAACTGTCACAACCAAAAGCAGAATTGGGCTAGATAAATCCTCTGCAGTACTGTGCCTTACTTAAAGAAGGTGAAACACACTCAATTACACCCACACATCCCTCGACTTGCAAAAAGCAGTATCTATTGCTATTTTACAGGGAGGGTAAAGATAATGGAGAAGGGGCCGTGCAATACAAAATTTTTCATGTCACGAACAGTTCTAAAACCTATCTGCTTTTTCCATGGCTATACTTATATGAAAAAGATATCTAGTGCAATAGTAAAGGATCAAAATTGGAATAGGTTGCCCAGAGAAGTTATAGAGTCTCTATTTTTGGAGATTTTCAAGCCTTGACTTGGGCAGGGCAAAGTTCTGAAAAGCCTGGCCTTAGTTTATGGCCGGATCTGGTCTGAGAAGGAGGCTGAGTTTAGAGACCTCTCTTTCCGTCTCAGTGCTTATGTGATCAGAAGACTGGACCACCTTGTGCTGAGACCCTGATGTGTGTACTGTTTGCCAGTTGGAGCTTTTACTTCAGACCATATCTAGATCCATCTGCTGGACCACGCGTTGTTATCAGAGATACAGTCTGAGGCTGTGTAAGGTTTAGTTACAGTCCTGGATCCCTGTGAAAGGCTAGGTATATTTGATGAAAGCCTGGAGCAGAGGTTCAGTGTTAATGTCCTCCAAAAGGAAGCTTTTTCACATATATCGAAAATGAACTAATGTACAGTCAGTAGTTTCATGAAAAGTTTTGCTACAGAATAAGATTTTTTTCCTCCAAAACAAAGTGCTAAAGTAGACACAAATTTTATATGAAGATAAATTTGAAAATTTGGCACTTGGTACCCTGGTGGGCTTGTACTGCCTCTTTTTCTCACTCTAATCATGAGTGATCTTGTGTAAGTCTTACTCTCATCCTAATGAGTACTATGTAATCTGAAGTAGATTCTCTGAAAGGACGAGTTTTCTAAATTTTGGGTTTGATGAGATGAGATTTGACTGGAAAACTATGCATTAGCTGTAATTCCATTTTAGCTATGAATTTATTGTGTTGTTTTTGTTATTATTTACTATCAGGAAGAGAGACAAGAAACTGAAAATTATATCATAGAACTCTATTTTATTGCAGCATATACCTGTTCTTCTGTTTAGACCTGTAATTTGCTTGTTGTTCTTCCTTTTTTCCTGGGCACTGACTGACAAGGAGATTTTTGTTACTCTAGTATCACTTATATAATTTTCTAAACACTTAGAAATGAAATGATAATCATCCATCTCATATACTTCTGAAATATCTGAGATACATACTGAAAAAGAGAAAGTTGGGCAAAAATGCCAGGAGGCCTCCATGGATGTACAAAGAACTCCTGGAAAAACTCAGGGACAAAAAGGAAGCCTAAAGAGGGGAGAAGAAAGGGCAGGCAGCCTGGGACAATTACAAAGAACGCGTGAAAGCTACTAGGGATCGGGCTAGGAAAGCCAAAGCCCTGATAGAGTTAAATCTGTTAGGAATGTCAAGAAGAAGTAAGGCTTCTATAGGTATGCTGGTAATAAAAGGAAAACTAGGGAAATTTTGGGGCCTCCCTGGAGGGAAACAGGAGATCTGATTCCCAGGATATGAAAAAGGCTGAGGCATTCAATGAATTTTTTGCCTCGTTCTTCACCGGTAAATGCTTCAGCCATGCTGCTGAAATCACAGAATGCAAAGGCAGAGACTAACAGAATGAAGGACTGCCCACTATAGGAAAAGATCAGTTTCAAGACCACCTAAGGAACCTGAAGGTACACAAGTGCATGAGACTTGATGACATGTGTCTGCGGGTCCTGAGGGAGCTGGCGGATTAAGTTACTAAGCCACTATCCATAATATTTGAGAAATCATGGTAGTCGGATACAAAGTTCCCACTGACTGGAAAAAGAGAAACATACCCCATGTTCTTAAAATGGGAAAGAGGAAGACCTGGGAAACTACAGGCCAGTTAGTTTCACTTCCATGCCTGTCAAGGTCATGTAGCAGATCTTCCTGAAAAATGTGCTAGTGCAAACGGAAGCTAAGCAGATGACTGGGACAGCCAGCATGGCTTCGCTAAGGAGAAATCAAGCCTGACTAATCTGGTGGCTTTCTGTGATCGTGCTACAGCATTAATGGATAAGGAAAAAGCAACTGATGTTATCTACTTGGACTTGTGCAAAGCATTTGATACTGTCCCACATGACGTCCTCTAAACTGGAGAGACATGGATTTGACAAATGGACCACTCGGTGGATGAGGAGCTTGCTGGATGGTCATACTCAAAGAGTTATGAATCATTCGATTTCTGAGTGGACACCAGTGACTAGTGGTGTTCCTCGGGGGTTGGTATCGGCATTAGTGCTGCTTTACATCTTTGTTGGGGCATGGACAATGGGACTGAGTGCACTTTCAGCAGGTATAATGATAACACTAAGTTGTGTTGTGGTTGACATGATGGAGGGAAGGGATGCCATCCAGAGGGATCTTGAGAGGCTTGAGAGGTGGGCCTGTGAAAATCTCATAAAGTACAACAAGACCAAATGCAAGGTCCTGCACCTGGCTCAGGTCAATCCTAAACACAAGTACAGGCTTCTTGATGAGTGGGTTGGGAGTAGGCCCATAGAGAAGGACTTGGGAGTGTTGGTAAGTGAAACATGACACAACAATATGTGCTCACAGCCCAGAGAGCGAATCGCATTCTGGGCTGCATCAAAAGAAGCGTGGCCAGCACGTCTATGGAGGTGATTCTCCCCCTCTATTCTGCTCTTCTGAGACCTCATCTGGAGTATTACATTCAGCTTTGGGGCCTCCAACACAAGAAGGACACAGATCTGTTATAGTAAGGCCAGTGGGGGGCCACAAAGATGAGCAGGGTGGTGGACCACCTACCCTGTGAGGATAGGCTGAGAGAGTAGGGGGCTGTTCAGCCTGGAGAAGAGAAGGCTCCAGGGAGACCTCGTAGCAGCCTTTGAATACTTACAGTGGGCCTACAGGAAAGAAAGGGAGGGACTCTTCATCAAGGCGTGTACTGATAGGACAAGGCCCAATGGTTTCAAACCTTAAGTGTACATTTCGATCAGGTATTAGGAAGAAGTTCTTCACTATGATGGCGTTGAGACGTGGGCACAGGTTGGCCAGAGAAGCTGTGGATGCCCGCTCCCTGACAATGTTCAAGGCCAGGCTGGATGGGGCTTTGAGTAACCTGGTCTGGTGGGAAGTGCCGCTGCCCATGACAGTGAGGTTCAAACTAAGTGATCATTAAGGCCCCTTCCAATCCAAATTATTTTATGATTCTGTGACATAATCAAAGTATAACAGAGAAAAATTCTTCCCTAAACTAGAAACAGAGTCAGGAAGTTCTTTTCTACAAACTGAGACTTTTCTGAAACAATCTTCCTTTGAAATGTAGAGAAAGAAAGACAGATACAGCTGTTCAAACTGACCCTTGGAAGAAGAGACATTGTCTGCAGCAGCAGACATTTGACACTATCTTGTAGTACAGAAGGCTTGCAACAAGATACCCCACATCTGTTATCTAAGATTTATCCAAACTATTTTTCTTGGATTCCCGTTCAAGACTTATCTTCTAGACATAGTTTCTAATTTTGGGTGAGAACATTGCGGTCGCTTAATCTGGCTTCCTGTCTCTCATAAACTATCAAATCTCACCTGATAATTTCTGTCTTAGATCTAGAAATGCAAGGAAATTCCATGTCTGCTCTAAAGGCATTAATTACCATAAGGATGGGAAATAAAAGAATACAAGGAACAGTAGAAGTGTACTGGAAAGTGCACTGAGGTGGGAGGTAAACTACAGCGATACCCACCACCTGCTGGTTCTACATCAAGTACATTACTAAAATGAGAAAATGTAGTCAAGATGTTGCAGGTCTGCATTTTGTCCCTGTCGTGGTTTGACCCTGGCCGGCAGC
>NW_009734611.1:0-11175 GCF_000703405.1 Apaloderma vittatum | reverse complement strand
GAAAAGGACCTGAGTGTTCTAATTGACAGCCAGCTGAATATGTGCCAGCAGTGTGCCCAGGTGGCCAAGAAGGCCAACAGCATCCTGGCTTGTATTAGAAATGTGACCAGCAGAAGAAGGGAGGTGATTGTCCCTCTGTACTCAGCACTGGTGAGGCCACACCTTGAGTATTGTGTTCAGTTTTGGGCACCTCAGTATAAGAGAGATATCGAGGTGTTGGAGCGAGTGCAGAGGAGGGCAACAAAGCTGGTGAAGGGCCTGGAGAACAGACCTTATGAAGAGCGATTGAGAGAGCTGGGTCTGTTCAGTTTGACAAAGAGGAGGCTGAGGGGGCATCTCATCATGCTCTACAATTACTTGAAATGACATTGTAGAGAGGTCGGTGCTGGTCTCTTCTCACAGGTAATTAGGGACAGAACCAGGGGGAATGGTTGCAAGTTGCAACAGGGCAAGTTTAGGCTGGACATTAGGAAGAAATTCTTCATGGAAAGAATGGTCAGACACTGGAATAGACTGCCTAGGGAGGTGGTTGAGTCACCATCCCTGGATGTGTTCAAGTGTCATTTAGATGTGGTGTTGGGTGATATGGTTTAGGGGTGACCTTGTAGTGTAGGGTCAATGGTCGGACTTGATGATCCCAAGGGTCTTTTCCAACCTGAATTGTTCTATGATTCTATGATTCATTATCTACAGCTGCAAACAACTCTTGTGGAATAGAGCAGCATTAAGAAAATAATGTAAACCAAATACAAAGATTTTTTTTTTAATCCTTTTACATTTTGATAAGTAGAAAGGAAAATAAATAAAACTCAGTCTTTCCATGACTTTAAGAGGTGTTCCTAAACGTATTTAAGTAATGCTTCAGATTAGCTCTTCCTGGAGGTCTTCCTGGCTAGGAGACATTCTTCCAGCCATGTCAGCTCTGGGGCTGTTTTCTCACTTTCTCACTTTCTGGGAAGAGCTGCCAGTTCGAGCTTGTCCTGAAAAAAGCACTTAAGTCTTCTTACCCTTTCTTTCAGCAGCTTCCATAAAGGTCTCAAAGGCAGTTCTTTTTTCTTCCTTCTCCTTTCCTTTACACAAATTCTAAGGCAGTTATTTTCAGTCCTTTCCTCTGCTTCCCAACAGCTTTGGAACTATACAGGAGAAAACCAGATGCAGCTGATCCTTTCCCAAGGTGGACAGAAGAAAGAGGAAAATTATTACAGCTCTTAAAGAGGCAGAATTAACTGCTGATGGACAGAAATGAAGCCAAAAGACAGAAGCCAAAAGAGAGTATAAATGCATGATGTTGAAGTTGAACTCGAGTGCTGGGTTGATTTGAGACTTGGAGGACGAAGTGACTTCCTGAGCTGAAGAATGCCAGAATGACTGGGTACATACAGCCTTTCTGTTAAATAGAATATTGAACAGCTAGGGCTTCAGAAATATATTTTTGCATCTTTAAGATCTGAAAGACTTTAAATTAGAATTTTAGAAAGCTTTTAAGTATCTGTGAAAAATAGGATATTCAACTGATTTCAATGGAAATTTAAGTGGCGACATAATTTGAAAGTCAATGAAAAATTGCTTCATCTTTTCAATTGTAATTCTAGTTAATTCTGAGGGATTGCATAGAATTTAGGAACAATACCAATGAGCCTCTCCACATAAGTGTTTATTTCAGGGAAAGCAGCTGAACTGAAGAAACTGTAATATGATTTTTTTTTCATGTTTTATTTCTTAAGGATGAATGATACAAGGCGCTACATGTTTTTTTTTCCTCTACTAAACACCATTATCACTGTGTGATATGAACATTAACTCAGAAAACTTCAATTTTTTTGTTTCAGTTTAACAACCATATAAATATATGCCTAAAATTTCATTCCATTTGAGTTTTTTTCACCCCCAAAAACCCCATTCATAAACCTTCATATGTTACAATTATTAATTGATCAAGAGAATACAAGTATGCCTGACAAATTTGGTGGCCTTCTATGATGCGACTATGGCATTGGTGCACCTTCTCTATGAGGACCGGCTGATAGAGATGGGACTGTTCAGCCTGGAGAAGAGAAAGTATCGAGGAGACCTTATAGTGACTTTCCAGTACTTAAAAGTGGCCTACAGGAAAGATGGGGAGGAACTCTTTACCAGGGACTGTAGGTGACAGGACAAAGGATAATGGTGTCAAATCAAAAGAGAGTAGATTTAAATTAGATTTTAGGAAGAAGTTCTTTACGATGAGATTAGTGAGACACTGGACCAGTTTGCTCAGAGAAGTTGTGGAAGCCCCCTCCCTGGAAGCATTCAAGACCAGGTTCAATGAAGCTTTGAGAAACTTCATCTAATATAAGGTGTTCCTGTCCACGGCAGGAGGGTTGGAACTAGATCATCTTTAAGGTCCCTTCCATCCCAGATCATTCTAAAATTCTACAAATTTCTATGGCTTGTGTATTTCAATAGAATTTTCTACAATGTATTATTTCCATTGAAAATGTTAATGAAGAAGGTGACATGATTATTAAGAATCCATCACCTTAGGAAGTAGTACCTCAATATATGGATAATTTCACTTAAAACAATCTGTATGCTTAATAGATTAATAAACAATGATCAAGGGCAGCACAGATGGGTTCTATATTTTAAAGAATTTGATAAAAAAGTCATATAAGATAAAGGTTTGTTCTGCAATAATTTGTCCCATGAGTTAACATTACTCACTAGAGTAATTGCACTAATTTTTCTGAATTAATTACTATGATAATTACTGGTGAAGAAACTGAATAATCCTAAAGGTCTAAGTCAAAATCACTTCTCTGCCCAGAGATGTTGTGGAGTATCTGTCTCTGGAAACATTCAAAACCTGTCTGGGCATGTTCCTGTGTGATCTACTGTAGGTGATCTTGCCCTAGCAGGATTCATCCCTATGATGAATGCAATTCCTCTGAAAGCAAGTATCCTTTCTTCCGGAAGGAGATGATAACTGAAGACATATAACAATGCACAGAATACTTGCTACTCACAGCCCTTTTCTAAGTGTACTTTGGATTCTTGGAATATGTTTCCAAAATTTTCTTCAGGAGGAGAAGAAGAGATTCTACTCCAAAGAAAAAAGTTGGATTTTTTCTAGATAGCCTCTTGTCAGCAAGGCAAACTAGTATATTACGCAGAGTCATGGCATTTCCATTTGCAGAGAATCAGCCCGTAAGGTCTGAACTTAACCTACAAGTATAGATGGTAGTGCTTTTTCAAATTCAGCCAAAATGGTTTAAGCAATTACTATACTCCAATAGATGAGTTGGATTCAACAGCTGAGGTGGAATAACAGGCCATATCAATACTTCTCAGTTTCTGCAAAAGGTTTTAAAAGAATAAATTGATGTGATAGTCTTCAATTAAAATGTGCTTACCTTCTTGGGATATTGAATCCTTTCATTTGTTTCCTCAGTTCAGTTTGATCTGAGTGAGTATTTGTTTATATTTCATGTTCTGTGCTTTGATTATGAGATTAAGCTTTCCTTATGGCTTATATCTTTTAGCAAAATTTTATTATAATTGTTGCTTCAGAAATATTTTTGCTTTTATGTAATGCATGATTTTAAATAATTCTATACTTAATCCTTTTAAAGTTCAATTCCACATTTTTTCTCCTGCACAAAGTATGAAAGCATGAGCAGCATGGCATAAACAGGTTCAAGGTTTTTGTGATGTGCGGATGGCAATGTAATAATTTATTTAGATAGACTTTGGAAAGATTATTAAGCAAACTTATCTTTATAATGGAGGAAAGTAAATTATCATTCTTCTTGCACTTTCTTCTTCATTACTATTCTAACAGTTTCTGAGTAAAAGGGATATCTCCAGAATAATCCTATTCTCTCAAGAGATTTGTCATTGTGCTTCATAAAGATTTGAGGATTAAGTCCCAAATCCCTGTACTGGTTTAAGGCACAGGTACAATCCAGATCTTGTGCACAGCTTTGTCAGTGTAAGAAGCTTTATCTCAAATATAACTTTGTCTATGGCAGCTAGTCACTCCTTCTTTTCCTCTACTCCAGCCCCTTCTTAGCACTTGGAGTTTTTACATTCTCAGTTTTGCATAAAGGATCAAAATACATTTCTATTCTGACATTCTCGTCGTTTACCACATGATTCCAGAGATGGACTAAATAGTCTAGGAGTACAAACAAACAAACACCCTGGGGATAGTGATCTGTCTAGATGTCAAATACAACCTATAGGATTTGGAAAGCTCTTTTACAGTACTCCAGAATTAGTGACCGTTGCCTTCATCTTTTGCTTAATCTAGTATTTAGTATTAATCAGGAAACGGAAACTCTAAGAAAGAACTGGAGTTCTTAGAAGAGAAAACTAATTGCCAGCCTATTGGCAAGACTTCCGTCTTTTTGCCACAACTTTAATGAAAGCAACCAGATAAGCACTGAAATCCACTGAATGGTTGTTAAGGCATTCTGCTGAGACTAGAAAACCAGAGTCCAGTTCCAAATCTTGAAACAAAATATTCCTTTTATCAAATGAAGATAAAGTTTTCTCAAACACAATGTAAAAGCCATCCATGGAATATACAGGAGAATCCCTCTAAGGAAACTCACAGGAATCCTTTATTCTCCTGTTAGTTGGCATATTTAGTGTTTGCTGGGAAGGACTACTATTTTGAAGTGTCTAGCCCTTCATTGTGGTAGAATTTTAAGTGCTTAACTTCTAACCTTCCTTACTGAAAGATGCCAAGGTAAACAAATCTTCGTGGAATTGGCACTTATTACTTAGGTGGCCTCATTAAGAATCAGATTCACTTGGTTGCTTTAGAAATAGAGGAAGATGAACATATATATTTTAGTAACAATTTCTCTGACACTCTTCCATATACTAAAATAGATTTTACAGAGATTAGAGCAATTATAGCCCTCTCCTGCAGATCATTCTGCAATTCAGTATGCACTCCATGTTTCACAATGGCGAGGGGAGCTGGCTTCTCACTCTCTCCCCATAAACACATGACTGGATACAGCAATGCAAGTTTTCCCTAAAACTAAATTGAGAACATTAGGAATCACACTAGGACAAGTCTGGCAGAAGTTAATATTTCCAAAGACAGGCTGAACTCCAAAGCCAGATTGGTTATGTACCCTAAATCTGAAGGTGGTGACAGAAGAAATTGTCTGTTTGCTAACAGAGATGTTTTAATAGCTTCATAAGAAATAAGCAGACACTTCAGATGACTAGAGGAAAATGAACATAAATTCATTGTTTAAGTAAGGGATTAGTGAGGAGACAAGAAACCGTAGTTTAATGAAGCTGAGTAATAGAGATGTTTCTAATGACACCAATAAGCTTCTAAAGAAAAATAAATAATGTTAAAGTAAACCAAAATAAATACTGTTAGCCCAGTTGTCTACAGCAACTGTTTCAAAGGGAAAAAAAAAAAAAAAAAGGCCTGTGAAATTCTCTTACAACAGATCAGATAAATGAGCACTCATCTCAGGATCAGGGTCATCTTGCTAAGCCATAAAACAACAAATTTCCTGAGTAACATCCTTTCCTCCCATCCTGTCTTCCAAAGGTCATCATATTTCTGGCTGAAAACGCTGAACTTGCTGTGGTCTCTCCGTGTTGGTGGGAGTTATACACATGTGCACAGTGGACCATAAGACCTTGTTTTGTAGACCAATTTTCAGAGATATTATTTCAAAAAAATACATTACAGAATTAAACTGAACACTGATCGAGTCATTAGAAGATTAAGGCATGGTTTCACCGAGTAACTTCACTAATTAGTAGTTCAGTATTATGAAGGAAAGTTAGAAGTAAAAATAGGCTAAATATCAGGGGTTTAAAAATACAAAACAAACTACGGCTTTCTGTTAAATCACCCGATAGGAGTAGAGTGATGTCTCCATAACCACAGAGGAATTGGAATTGCCTGATCTACGGAGGATACGGTATAATACACAATTATTGCTTTTCTAAAAATACTTAATTTAACTTAAATTTAAGCTGTTTTACACTGCATTTCTTTTAATATGAAGATGTTTTTTGCTCTTTGTTTCTGAATATTTTCCTTGTTTCTTTGTGGAGTTAACTGATGGTCTGAGGACAGTTATGAAGATATACGTAAATAAAAGAATCCTATTTCATGACTCATAGTCCTTTTTTCAGAAGGATAGCTAGGGCAAGTGTAACTTAGGCTAAAGAACATATTAATTCAGCAAAATTCATACTGATTTTTAAGTTAGTATGTTTTTTAATATGTTTAGAGTTGAGCATTTCTTACATTTTTTGATGAATTAATGTTTAGACATGAACTATGAACTGTGTGGTTAAAATGTTAGAAAATTACTGTGAATGGCATATGCCTTTCTCCCTAATTCATCTAGCATGCCATAGTTTAATAATATATCAGAGTAAAGAAAGTTCTTTCTTTTCTGGATGATGGGGGCTGGCTAGCTCAGTCAGTTGAGCGTGACGCTAACAATGCCAAGGTCACGTGTTCAATTTCCATTCGGTCCCCATGTGTTGCCTGATCTAGTCAAGAATGGCGCCCCTGGCAACAGGAAGGCTGGATTAAAATGATCTCTAAGGTTCCTTCCAGCCTAGACCATTCTACGATTCTATGTTCAGTATATGGCTAATTGCATTAAGAAGCAGAATGATGGAATATGAAATATTTCATTTAAAATGTATTATCTTGAGATACTGAATGCTTGGTATTTCTTATGACTGTTATTGTCACTGTAATTATACAGGTGGTAGAGTGTCTGAAATATGTGCCACTATCATTAGCCACTAGTTAGGACTTCTTAGAACAGTAGATCCTCATAGAAAGTGTGTCCGGGGTGTTCATTTATTCAAACCTTCTTTTAGAGTGTCCTCTTAGCTGTTGCCTGAATATTGGCACAGTAAACTACGCAGCATAGCTATTTTTGTGCTCAACCTGTTTACGTTACTACCTCTCCTTTGTGGGAGGAACTTTTCAGTATTATAACAAGAAGGTCTGGTCACTGGTAACATTTTTTATATTTTCTATTCCAGTAGTCACATTAACTAAGTTGTGCAAGATTTCAGGAAACCAAGTTTTTCATAATCAATGACCAGGTTCTGTGTGAGGAGGACCCTTGCTATGTGTTCTCTATCCTTAATTCAGCCAAAAGTCTATAGTCTGGTAAATTATGTTTCACTATTTTATGGCAGTATGCAATTATGAATATATGAATGTGCATATTTGTAAGAGGAAAGGTCTATCCAACCCAGCACCATGTCTCCAACAACAGATATCAGCCTAGGAAGGGAAAGTGCATTGTGTACAGAATTACTCTGTAATATTATCCCAGCCTCCAAATATTTTGAGAACAGAGATTTCCTAAGGTTGACATAGCCCCTGCATGTTTAGTAAACGTAAAAGTTTCCTTTTTCTCATTCTTCTCAAGTTTCCACTTTTGGCCCATGTAAATCTCTAGGATCCACAGCTTGTTTTGGCAACAATTTCTGCGATCTGTATGCTGTGTGAAGTACCACTTTCTTCTATTTGAGTTTGGCTCTTCCTGGCTTTATGTGTTCTTGCTGGACTGTTAGAGGAGAAGCTCAGATCTTTCTATTGCACTGATCAAAATTGCTTTGGGGACAACCCTCTGTAGAAATATCTATACAAAAATGGTTTACATCTCATGAAGCGTACTGTCTAAAACTAAACAAACTAAAACTTCTATCTTTATAGAACTTTATGTGTACATCATCATACAAAGGATTATTTATGATAAATATTGAATCAGTTTTTACACTTGAAAAACAACAAAAAATGTTAATATTTAAAATGCTATGTTGCAAACAACATTCTTTGTTGATGTGTATCATGGAATATTTCAGTGCACACAGAATCACAGAATCACAGGATGTTAGGGGTTGGAAGGGACCTCGAAAGATCATCCAATCCAAACTCCCTGCCTGAGCAGGATCACCTACAGTAGGTCACACAGGAACGCGTCCAGGCAGGTTTTGAATGTCTCCAGAGAAGGAGATGCCACAATCTCCCCAGGCAGTCTGTTCCAGTGCTCTGTCACCCTCACAATTAAAAAGTTTTTTCCTTATGTTTACATAGGACCTCCTATGCTCCAGCTTGCACCCGTTGCCCTTTGTCCTATCTTTCGACTGAAAAGAGCCTGGCTCCGTCCTCCTGATGCTCACCCTTGACATATTTATAAACATTAATGAGGTCACCTCTCAGCCTCCGCTTCTCCAAGCTGCAGAGACCCAGCTACTTCAGCCTTTCCTCATAAGGGAGTTGTTCCACTCCCTCCATCACATTTGTGGCTCTGCGCTAGACTCTCTCAAGCAGTTCCCTGTCTCTCTTGAGCTGAGGGGCCCAGAACTGGACACAGTGTTCCAGATGTGGCCTCACCAGCGCAGAGTAGAGGGAGAGGAGAACCTCTTTTTTGGTTACATATTGTAACCCAAGACAGCGTTCTTGGCCACGAGGGAACATTTTTGGCTCATGGGCATCCTGCTGTCCAGGTCCTTTTCCCCTCTGCTGCTCTCCAACAGGTCAGTCCCTGAAGCCATTGGCCTTCTTGACCATGAGGGCACATTTTTGGCTCATGGTCACTCTGCTGTCCCCCAGCAACCCCAGGTCCCTTTCCCCTCTGCTGCTCCCCAACAGGTCAATCCCTGACCTATACTGGTACATGGGCTTGTTCTTTCCCAGATGCAAGACTCTACACTTGCCTTTCTTTCATTTAGTTAAATTTCTCCTCGCCCAACTCTCCAGCCTGTCTAGGTCTCGCTGAACGGCAGCACAGCCTTCTGGTGTGTCAGCCACTCCTCCCAGTTTTGTGTCATCAGCAAACTTGCTGACAGTGCTCTCTGTTCCCTCCCCAGCTCATTGATGAATATATTGAATAGTACTGGCTCCAATATCGATCCCTGAGGGACTCCGCTAGATACAGGCCTCCACTCAAACTCTGACCCATTGACCACAACTCTCTAACTTCTTTCCTGCAACCAGTTCACAGTTCACCTCACTACTCAGTCAACCAGATCATGATTTCAGTTTAGCTACAAGGATGCTGTGGGGGACAGTGTAAAACACTTCTCTGAAATCCAGATAAACCATGTCCACTGCATTGCTGTCATCTATCCACCTGGTTATGTCCTCATAAAAGCCTGTCAGGTTGGCCAAACATGTCTTTCCCTTGGTAAAACCATGTTGAATGTTCCTAATGACGCTCTTATCCTTAATTTTGTGGTTTAGTTCCCTGGAAATATATATAGTTTAAAAATCTAAGCCTCAGCTTCAAAAAGAGGCACAACACATGCAAAAAAATTCAAAAGGTAATAACAATCCACGTGGAATTTTTCCCATTAAATAATGTTTGCACTTTTTTCTAATAGTTTTTACAGATTAAAATAACAACTTAAAAATCTACTACCTCATCTGGGTGTAAGTAAATACATATATTTTTATATATAAATAAATATGTATATGTACTGTCTGGATACAGTAAATAATCAGATACATTCACTAGTACAAAAAATACATAGCTATAGTTTTTCTCTGTACTTAAAATTGGTAAAAATTCCACCATGAGAAGAATACTTTTGCAAATATTAGTCTTAGATTTTTTTTTGCCATAACATTTGTGTATGCAAAGTTCTGGATTTTACCGTTGTATATTACCTTCCCTCGAATCCTCTTTCCTCATATATTTTCCATGGAACTAGTACTAATGCTGACTTTAGGTCTAAATATTCTCACTTTAAGAGATCAGTTCCTCTATTACCAGGACAGACACAAGTAATTAAATCTATCCATCACACTTTCTATTGTCACAAGCTAAAAAGACCTATGAAACCTTTCCTGGAACACGTGCATCCCTATTTTACATGCATCACAAAGTTATTTTTCTGCTTGCTAAGTTTCATGAGAAAGAATCCATTTCTCTAAATGCCTTTATGCGACATATCTAGAATCCTCTTTTTCCCTGTCATCCCCTTTTTCCATGTCAAATCCTTACTTTTTTTCCCCTTCATTTTCACTGATCTTTTACCCTTCTTTATTTCTTTCACCTGGATTATTAGTATGGAAGTTAGGCAAAGTGGCTCAATTTTCATTGCTCTCCCAAGCATTGTTCCTCAGTCCTTCCAGAACAATAGGCAGCTGAATATTAGAGGTGCAGCGCCGTGGAAAACACATTGCTTCCTCTTCAGTATTCTGGGTCAAATGAACTGTTCCTCGCTCTTAGACCGATCAGTTCACGAGAAAACTTTGAATAAGTCCTGTAGGTATGTCTTAGCTCCTGCCTTTAGTGCATTGTACTGGTCTTGGGAAAAGGGCTGTAAGAGACATCAGCATGAATCTTGTATGTGGCCTAACATAGCTATGACTTCGAAGAGATCAAATAGAAAAATACCCCCTAAATTTAAGGGTTAAATTGAAGACAGGTCTAATGTTCCAAGTCTGGAGCTTAAATAAGATAGTGAATGGATAGTAAGCAACTATGCACAAGATTGGGGTAGATTTTATTTCTGTGTATTATTCTATTTTCAGTTAGATGGATTGACTCAGGTTGTAAATCATATTTGATTCATATATTCAGGACAGGACTAGATCAAGAAAAGTTAGTTAAAAAGAGCATACTTTTTGGTGGCATTGCTTTTCCTTGGAAATCTCTGAACTGGTTTTCCAAATATCTGGTTTTATTAGATCTGTAGTTTTTCCACATTTTAACCAAGTGCCCTCAGAAAACCAAGTAGGAAAGAGCTGATCTTCACTAATAAAACCAAGTGTGAAAGAGCTGATGTTCACTAATAAACACTTTAAATTAAAAAATATTTTTTAAAACATCTATTCTGGTAGTGGTATTTTATGAAAGAATCACAGTTCAGATTTGGTACTGTAAGAGCGCAATTTGTTCCAGTGGTGAAAAACATTCATATATACAATCTCCATTGTTGTGTTAAAAGGAGAAAGGCAACAATTCCTGTTGCAGACAAGAGGCAACAATTTCTGTTACAAAAGCGAGGCGACAATTTCTGTTGCGTTAAAAAGGGGCAGTAATTGTTGTTGCAAAAAGTCACACGGCCAAACTCCATGGATAAAAGAGGCAATTCAGTTTGGCAGAAGCTAAATCGCCTTGTGTTTCAGCTTGTCGTCAGATATCAGAGGGGCTGGGGGCGGCTGGG